>NW_015508140.1:34080-52690 GCF_001515645.1 Sinocyclocheilus grahami | reverse complement strand
AACATCTTCATTTGCCTCAAAAACATTTACGTTCTCTCGCAAAACTTTTGCATTCCCCCGAAAACTTTGCATTCTCTTGCAAAACATCTTCATTTGCCTCAAAAACATTTACGTTCTCTCGCAAAACTTTTGCATTCCCCCGAAAACTTTGCATTCTCTTGCAAAACATCTTCATTTGCCTCAAAAACATTTGCGTTCTCTCGCCAAAACTATTGCGTTCCCAAAGAAACTTTGCGTTCATTCGCAAAACATCTGCTTTCACTTGCAAAATTTTTGTGTTCTCTCAAAAAACCATTGCGTTTACCCAAAAACTTTGCATCCACTTACAAAAACTCTGATTTTGCCTCCAAAACATTTGTGTTCCTCTGGGAAAATCTGTGTTCATTTTTGCGAGAGAATGCATATTTTTCCTCCCATCTTATTATTACTTTTCTTCACCATCAACATGTCCCTTTATCGGCTCCATAAAACATAACTCCTTAAAACATTTTACTCACAGAGCCATTAAGAAAATTCTCAGGAATGGGAACGTGGTGATTGGGAACGACCCGTGGCACCCATCCCCTGTCCTCCGCACCCCACAGAATACTGTTCAGGTCTGGGAAGTTCTGGAAAATATCGTATCCCTCCTCTGTCCAGTGGCCCAAAGCCCAGTTCCCCATCTCAGAGCCCTAGACAAACGAGCATCCGCCCAAATAAACAATGACTCACATGATAAACAGAAATGTCATGGGCGGAGAACAGGGAATGTTTGTTTGAAAAGTGTGTCTCACCATCTCATAGGCCAGCTCATAGGCATCAGGGTTCAGTGAGGGCACTAGATGGATGCGTATGCTCCCCACAAGGCGGCGCACTCGTGGATTGTCATCATTGTATTCCTTACAGAGGAACTGCATCAAGAGCAGCAAAAGTTCCCTGCCCAGAACTTCGTTCCCATGAAGCCCTGCTGTGTAACGGAATTCCGGCTCACCTTATAAAAACAAGGGTTGACTGATTAGTTTAAATTGATATAAAACTTAGCAAACTAACATTTTCAAAACAACTGGCCTAATACAATACTGTATTTGTACACACTGAGGTGCAAAAGTGTTGAGACCACATTGAAAATATGGGAACTTTTAACTTTAATTGTTAAGCTAAATATGTGTGTAATGAATGTATTAATGTATTCTTAAATTAGAAAAATGTAAAATAGAAGCATTTTTGCCCCCATTCTAGACTGATTTAGAATTTTTTAAGAAGACTCATTTTCTTTAAAGTCGCAGTTTTTGGTCTGGTTGATTGATCTAGCCCTCTTGGAAACTACCTGTCTCATGTTCTCCAGGGTTGTCTGAGATCTCCATTGCGTACATCTTCAGCCCTTGAGAGCTTTTTCCGATGTTGTATATTCTGGTGATGTTGGGACATTCTTCGTTGATCACCTTCATCATCTGTTTATACACACATATACACATGAAAACTCTCGTAGGACGGCAGCTTTTCAACAAGACCACAAAAGAGTCACAAAATAGAGTTCAACCTTCACGCTGGACGTGTTTTGACGTGCTGCTGAACCTCAGCGTTGACCCCAGTGACCTTGAGAATACCTGTGTGGCTGTAAACGTCTCACCTGTCTCATCTCTTTGTAGTTGTGATGCCTGTAATCGAGATCATCCGTCGGTGGAACATCGTTCTCGGTTGGATAATTAGCTGGGAAGAGAGAATCATTTGAGCTATTAGACTTATGTGACAAAAATATGATTACAAATGTGTTTAAAAATGACCAATATTTTCATTTTTTAAAATATGACTTAGATATGGAGACCCATAAGAAAAACTAATGCGCTGGTACATCATAATCATGACATTAAAATGTCGTAATTATGAAAGAAAACAAAAATTCTGGCATTAAAAAGTCAAAATTATGACCTAAAATTACATAATTTTGTAATAAAATGTCAAAATAAAGTCTAAATCATGATGAATCAAAATTATGAGATTAAAAGAAATAAAAAGTCAATTTTTTTCTGATCATTTTGACTGTCATAATTTTGACATAGTATGTCAATTTCAACTTCTTGTCTCATGACTTAGTATGTCATAACTTACTTTTTATGTCATGCTTATGAATTAGTATGTAATTTCGCATAATTATGACTTGTGAGAGCCGCAGTGCTTACTGGGTAATGGGCAGCCGAGCACCTCCAGCCTCATACACAGGCTGCCGTTCCAGCTCTGCGGGAGGATACGGATGTAACGCGCTACAACTGGATAAGAGAACTCTGTCATTACTGGAGTGTCTTTATCCACATTCCCATAAAAGAGCTGTAGAATAAAATAAAAACAACAACAGGATTTGACCAAAAACAAGTATTAAAACTAGTAAAAATCTCAAAATGTTTTATGTATGCATGATGCTTGATTATAATTGACAGTGGTGGCCAAAATTATTAGAACACTAGTATTTTCTCCAGCTAAAAAAATGGTTTTAAGTCAGTTATTTCTATCTTTTGCTGTAGTGTGTCAGTAGGAAATATCAGTTTACATTTCCAAACATTCAGTTAGCCATTAATTGTAATAATGCAGTGAGATTTTTGTCTGACAGCCAGTGCTGCACACAGAGATCTGATCTGATCATCATCAGTCTGTCTGGAGTGACATGAAGAAACAGAACAAACTGAGACAGACTCAATCCAGAAGAACTGTGAAAAAACGTCTCCAAGATGCTTCAAGAAACCTACCTGCAAAGCTTCCTGAAAAACTCTGCTCAAGTGCTCCTTGAGCAAAAGCTGCTTTAACTGCAAAGGATGCTCACACCAAATGTTGATTTAATTTAGTTAATAGAAGTGAATTGATTAAGAAAATCTATTTATGACATTATTTTTGACAGCATCCTCATTTTACGGCAACAAGTGCCTAAAAGTTTTAACAGATTTCTTGAAGCGTCTTGGAGACGTTGGCACGGTTCTTCTGGATTTAGTCTCAGTTTGTTCTGTTTCTTCACGTCAGTCCAGACAGACTGATGATGATCAGATCAGATCTCTGTGTGCAGCACTGGCTGTCAGACAAAAACCTCACTGGATTATTACAATTAATGGCTAAATGAATGTTTGGAAATGTAAACTGATATTTCCTACTGACACACTACAGCAAAAGATAGAAATAACTGACTTAAAACCATTTCTAGCTGCTGGAAATACTAGTGTTCTAATCATTTTGGCCACCGCTGTAGATTTATGCTGTTTTAACAAAGTATATGTGAACTGACCCACTCAGCGTAACCATCATGAAGCACCGTCCAATCACGACTGTCGTTACTGAAGGCCACAAAATACGATGACACGAAGTCATCACTAGAAGAGAGAATGATTTGCCAGTTTAGGCGTCTCATTTTCTTTCTTGCGATCAGAAAGATTCCAAATGTTTTAAGTGATGTCTTACTGTGTATCTGAGCTCCTGCCCTGCGTGATGATGCCGGTGAACTCCACCTCTCGACGGGCGTTCACCTGAAACCAGTGCTCCTTTTCCTCCGTATCAGCACACCACGCACCGCCGTAAACATCGTCCTCATCAGCTGAACTCTGGAAACAGGTGATCACGTCAAAATAGGGCTGTGCAAAAAAATCAAATGCGATTTTCACGCGCATCTCGTCAGCAAAGCCGCTTCTGTGATTAGTAGTAAATCTCCAGCACGTGCTTTCAGATGGAAACCACGTTCATAATCGGCAATGAATCGCCTGCGATTTTGCATAGCTTGTCAGTGAACTACGGCTCTGTGTAGTAAATGCCGCTCCATCTGAAAGCACGTGCTAGAGATTTACTACTAATCATAGAAGCGGCTTTACTGACGAGATGCGCGTGAAAATCGCATTCGATTTTTTGCACAGCCCTACTTCAAAATCTTTTTTTTTTTCATGCATTCATATACAGATATTCCCTCAAGTTATGAGGAGGGGAGATCAGAAAATGACGCAAGCCAGACTTGAGCTAGCGTTGCTCATATGAGCAGCACAGCTCAATGTCTTACTTAGCTGCTCTCAGAAGCACTATAGTCAATTTGGAAATAATCTGTTGTGATTGAATTATTAAATAATCCTGTTTATTATTTCGCTTTGATAAATAATTTTCCCTCAGATAAATGTATCTTAATTTTAATTCTAGTTCAGATCGTTGTACCTACTAGAACAAGGTGAACAAATATCATAATAAGTAATAAAGCATTGGAGTATTTTTAAGCATAGTTGCTCTTTTATTCTTTTTTTAATTAATAAATTAAATTATAAATGTACAACAAACAAACTATACAAAATAAATCCTGTAGTTGGTGTAAAATGTTGTGCCCTTATTGTCTACACTCGGTGTCGAATAGGACATTCCAGACTAACACAGTTTTCTGTTGGCGGGTGAAGATCCTCCTTTATGTTCTTTGTGCCACAATCCATTACATTTGAAGCATATTTTGATGGATTGTAATAGTTTAAAGTCTGTCAGAACTCTTTATTTTTCTGTTGACTTTTATGGATCGATTTTTAATGAAGTAGGGCCAGATTTAGTTTTAGAATTTTTATCTAAGATCAAATTTTAAAACTTAATTTAACTTAACTAACCTCGATCTCGCCATAATTATAGCTGCGGTAGCTCGCATGGCGTTAAATCATAAACAAACGATAAATTAAATTATTTATTTACTTTTTGGCACAGCTATTATCAATATGCAACATCTGAATTATTATGAAACTTTAATGTGGTCTGATTGTTTATGTACCTGCATGTTCAGACGTCCTCTCAGAGCCGAATATCCATGATGAGACATAGAAGATGCCAGTATCTGATCGTCCTCCACTCGATGAGACTCCATGCCAAGAGGAGGACACTCTAAAAGACAGGAAATACTGTGTCATTCTTTCTTAAAGCCTCTTAAATCCTGGGATAAGAGCACTGACAGCTCTCTCTGAGTGGTTGTATTTTAGACACTGACTGTCTTTCATTTTTTACAGAGGAAAACCATTTGTGCTCAACAAAGACTGAAGCTGGAGCCAGCAGCAGTTCCAGTCCAAAAAGCCGAACTCCAGCTGGAAACCTAAACCTTTGTGGGGGAAGAACATGTCGGCGCTGACATTTACTGCCTTAGGCTCAGAGTTTGTTCACTGGACTCACAGAATACCAACTGTGCGCTCACAAATACCCAGTTCTCTAAGAGACCGTGTGTTTCTGCTCTGATTATAATGTGATTTGTGGCTGTTTTCCAGAAATACTCACTCTTTGGCTCGGCACGAGGAACCGTCTGCTTTCTCTTCTCCTCCTCCTCCTCTTCCCACATCTTCTGTAGTTTTTCCGCTGTGTAAGGGAATGAAATAGTTGAAACAGGTCATTTTCAGTTGTTTTTAGCCTTGTTTCGTAATAAATCTATTCAATAAATGCCAGCACAACTCTAAGTGTGCTAAAAAAAACATGTATTTGTGTCTAATTTTCCTGTAAAAAACAAGAAATATCTGTCAAGTAACTGCCAAAGCCTTATTATAAATCAATTAAATTAAATAAATTCTAGCACGGTTGCTTTATAGAGCTAAATATGGTTAGAAAAAATAAACAAACAAACTTGAGTTTGGTCAAGTTTTCCAGTGCAAAAAACCCCCACTGAAGATAAAGAGAGGTAAATATGCATAAAAAAAATACTTTTCCATTTTTTTATGAATATATCCTGCTTATAATTATCATATAATTGGGTGAATTATGAACATATTTGGGATTTCACCCAAACTACAAACAAACAAACTGTTTTGCATTATTTACATTTTTACATGTTCATAGTCATGCATTGCTGATTTTTCTTTTTTTGGTCATAGTAAATCTTTTACAAAAACACTAACCGAACAGCTAAATGCTTTCTATGTAATAAATCAAAAGGCATTTTTCACTACATCTCGTTTACTGCAGACCACCCAAAAGCTGGCCACTGCCTACAGCACGCATGCAATAAAAGCACATTCTCTTTCATTTGAACAAACATTACATTGATTTACACACCCTTCTCCTCTTTGGCCTTTCTTGCTTTTTCCAGCTCTTCCTCCAGCTTCTTTGCCGCCACTAAATTTTCAGAAAAAAGCAAATTAGGATAAAAATATACTAAGCATCCAAAATGACAGATTCAAGCTGTTTGATAAAGCCGATTTAATATAAAAGATTGAAATGGTGCAGACGTACAGTCAGAATAATCGTATTCCTCATACCAAGGGGCAACTGTTCGAGGAGTGGTAGTGGATTCCTCTAGATGGAGAAAAATACATTTATTTGACAAATGTGATTGAAAGAGAACATGACATGTTATTTATTTGCATTGCATTTCTTGCTCATTTTGTTTTGCATTCTCACCTTAGTGCATAAACGAAATTGCATGTAAAATCAGCTTTTTATTTTGTCTGAATGTTTATGGGTGCAAAACTCCACACCGTGATAAAGTGTTTTGTAACGTGGCCGTTTTTTTTCTTTTTTTTAAAGTGAAGTGACATGTGGCCAAGTATGGTGACCCATACTCGGAATTAGTGCTCTGCATTTACCCATCCAAAGTGCACACACACAGCAGTGAACACACACACACCGTGAACACACACCCGGAGCAGTGGGCAGCCATTTTTTGCTGCGGCGCCCGGGGAGCAGTTGGGGGTTCGGTGCCTTGTTTTGTTACAAGTGTCATCTCTCCCAGACTTTTCTGGTGTAAATTGGCTCTTAATTACCTGGGATTGGTAAGTATATACTTGGGTCATCAGTGCTAGCCGGCTCCTTGACTTTAGGGATGAGGTCGGGTTCTGGAACTTCATCTGTCAGGTGGTAAAAGTTTATTATTAGTGGTATTTTGAGAATCTGATTCTACATTCTTAAAAACAAATGATCCAAAAGGGTGTTTTCACAGTGATACCAAAAGAACCTTTCAGTCAAAATCTTATAAAATAACTTTTTTCCTTACTGTGAAGAACATTAACCTAAAGCAGTGGTTCCCACGGATGTATAAAATGTTCCACGAATAATTTTATATTAAAATGTTTTTAAATCATATGCTTACAATGCCAAGATAAGGCAATTAAATAAAAGTGTAATTGACTGTAGTCTTCCAGGGCTCCAGACTGACTAAATTGATATTTTGAATTTCGATGGTCATTAGCATCGTAAATCCTCGAAAGTTTTTTAAATTGAGATTTTTTTTAAACATGTATGTACATTTATAACGCTATACTTTGTATTATATCACCTTTGCATCAAATTACAAAAAAATTAAATAAAAAAATAGTTAACGCTAACAGTGTTTCTAGTGCAGCATCTATGGGAGGGACGGTGGTAAATTTGTATTTTTATTTATTTTTTTATTTAGTAATTTAGCAGAAATGTAAAATAAATTTGACATCGTTGTCTCTTCTGACTGCTCTCTCAATTTGTTTCCTTTGATTGAAAGTCATAAAAACACTATCGTGGAGTTTTTCTTTTGCTATTTGAGCAAATGGGAATGCCAAAAATATATTTGCGGTACTCTCCTATTCACTGGCCTCGAAGTTTAACCAACTATGACGACTTCCGCTGCTGAGAAATCCGTAAATGACTGCGTAAACGACGTGCGCTTAGGACTGCGCATGCGCACTGGCTGATCTAGCCTGAAAAATAAGCTTTTTATAACACTATTTGAGCAAAAGAAACAACATTTATGGCACAGTTGTTGTCAGATTTCTTTGGTGATTTCAAATATGAAATTTAATCGTAAGCTTAGTGAACAGTTTTGGAGAATTTGATGTTTCCCCATTCAAAGAGATAGGACTTGCACTTGCATGCCCGAGAGGCGTTTCAAAGATGGCCACCGAGTGACATGACTTGTCTTAAAGCAGGGGTGTCCAACCCTGCTCCTGGAGAGCTACCATCCTGCAGATTTCAGCTCTAACTCCAATCAAACACACCTGAACCAGCTAATCAAGGTGTTCAGGGTTGCTTGATAATTACAGACAGGTGTGCTGGAGCAGGGTTGGAACTAAAGTCTGCAGGAAGGTAGCTCTCCAGGAGCAGGGTTGGACACCCCTGTCTTAAAGGGACTTTGATAAGGTCTAGTGCAGGGATCCTCAAATCTGGCCCACGAGATCCACTTTCCTGCAGAGTTTAGCTCTAACCCTAATCAAACACACCTGAGCATGCTAACCAATGTCTTCAGGCTCATTAGAAAATCACAGGTAGTCCAGTTTGATCAGGATTGGAGCTAAACTCTGCAGCGCATTGACCCTCCAGGGCAAGATTTGAGGAACCTTGGTCTAGTGCATTAGAAAAGTTCAATGGATTTAAAAAAAAATGTTCCTCATGAAGCCAGAGATGCCAATAAAGAACCTTTTTAGGAGTGTGTGTATGCCGCTACAAACGTACGTTGTGCGTCCCAGTAATCTGGATCGTGCTCTTTGATTGTAGGTGGTGTAACGGCATCTTTCTTGCTGTGGACGTCTACTGTACGTTAAAAACCAAAGAAAGAAACCAAAGAGACCGTGTGAATAGCAATGTTTTGATAAGAAAACGGCAGCTAAAAGGCTGGAATACGATATTTGTATGTACAGATTTTTGTCCCGATTAGTTGATGCTTGTAGTTCACGAAAGTCAATAGCCAGTTTGCATATTGATACCTACAGAAAATCACGTAGTGGATGATGGGCACGGACTCTGATTTTTAAGCTTCAGGCTATCATTCCATCCAATCGGAGGAGATCAAACGTGTTTTATATTTTGGGGCGATTTTACAACATATAATTTTTTTTAATGGTTTGTTTTTCCTCTGTAAACATGTAAGTGTATACCTAGTGTTTTAAAATCTGTTTTAAAAGTCATGTAACGTATTCCAGCCTTAATGTGTTCTGTACACAACAACCCAAGTCTGCTAATTCAGTTTTTACAATTTAGTTTTTACAATCTAATTAAAGGTAAAGTGTGTCATTTCTGCACTATCATTATGCTAAGGATTTCTAGGTGATGGCTTCTTCTTCACGCTCAAGATCTGGTCTCAGGTCCCTTCTTTAATGTAAGTGTGTGGGATTTTTTTTTTGCCAGTGTTCACACTCCTCAGGAAGTCGGTCAACCAATGACTTATAATTAGGGGTCTAACTCTCAGTCTGTGTTTGCAAAAAGTTCAGAAGATTTCAAGATCTAAAATGAGCTCAAAGTTTTAATTGTAAGTGTGTTGTGTTGTATTTGTTGTCATACCATGATCTGGGCCAATGGGTTTCTCAATCTCCGTTTCCTTTGGCTCTGTTGGAAATACTGAGCACAGACACTGTATTTAAAGACTTTTAAAGACCACAATAGCATTTACTTTAAAATAATAATGTGTTGAAGATTGTGTAAACATACACGTGTCCCATCCCAGCTCCAGCAGCAGTTTCTCCTCCTCTTCCTCCATGGTTGACTTTCTGGTTGGTTTAGTTGCTCTAGTCGTTGGTGTTGTGGTGGGTTTTGGTGCTTTCGGCTTTTTGGTGGGTTTTGGAGGCTTGGGTTTCTTGGTGGCCTTGGGTTTCTTTGTTGGTTTTGGGGGTTTGGTTTTTTTTGTGGGCTTCGGTTTCTTGGCTTTGGCTTCCTTCTCAGCCGCCTTCTTTGCCTTGGCTAGACAATAAATGAGGGAATGATAACTACTGTCATGCAAGTTTGGGTTGTTTTTCTATACCCTTAGTTCACAGAAAACTGTCCAAAAATTACGGAAGAACGTTAACATTAAACGAATGAATTACAGCAGTAGATGAAGGCTCTAAGGAAAAGTCCTGCTGAAAAACAAACAAGGTCAATGTTTCAGCTATATTTGTCTTTATTTGTGAATGCATGTTAAAAGATATGATACTTTTCCATAAAAAGGAAAATGTTACTCAGATCTCTCTCCCAAAAGTCCGTGGGATAAAGGTAAACAAATACAACCGAGATATACAGTGGCATGCGAAAGTTTGGGAACCCCTTGCAGAATCTGTGAAAATGTGAATACTTTTAACAAAATAAGAGAGATCATACAAAATGCCTGTTATTTTTTATTTAGTACTGTCCTGAGTAAGATAGTTTACATAAAAGATGTTTACATTTAGTCCACAAGACAAAATAATAGCTGAAATTATTAAAATAACCCCATTCAAAAGTTTGGGAACCCTTGGTTCTTAACACTGTGTGTGGTTACCTGGATGATCCTCGACTGTTTGTGTGTTTTGTGATGCTTGTTCATGAGTCCCTTGTTTGTTCTGAACAGTTAAACTGTTGTTAAACTGAGCACTGTTCTTCAGAAAAATCCTCCAGCTCCTGCAGATTCTTCAGTTTTCCAGCATCTTTTGCATATTTGAACCCTTTCCAGCAGTGACTGTATGATTTTGAGATCCATCTTTTCACTCTGAGGACAACTGAGGGACTCAAACACAACTATTAAAAAAGGTTCAAACATCCACTGATGCTCCAGAAGGAAACACGATGCATTAAGAGCCGCAAACTTTTTGAATTTGAAGATCAAGGTAAATTGAAGAAAAACAGGAAAACATGTCCCAATTTTTTTATTTTGCTGAAATATACTTTTACTAAATAAAAAATAGCATGCATTTTGTATGATCTCTCTTATTTTGTTAAAATGATTCACAATTTCACAGATTCTGCAAGGGGTTCCCAAACTTTCGCATGTCACTGTAAAAGAAGTCTAATTTGTGCTTTTCTTTTGTATAGGCGCTGTTTTATCTTCACATAAAGAAGTCACACTAACATGTTGGAATTGCCTATTTAGACGACGGCTTTATGTCAAACTCATAGTTGTTCACATTTAACAAATCAAAGCTTTTATAAAGTTTTACAGCTGTCATAAACTGCTGAAACCACTCTGAACGCTTGAAATACTATCTGATTAAATCCAGAGCGTGGATGAATTACTACACAAGCTTATGTTTAAAGGCTTACTGTCAGCACAGAGTTACTGAAAGATCTTTCATTTTTTTCTAGACTACATGTAAATAAATACTGAAAAAGGAAACTTTATACTTTTGCTTCTGAGAAAAACAGGCAGTAATGTGTCAGTGTCTCAAATAAGATATGTTGAGCTGCTCCACATTCGTTTTACAGCTTTATACTTGTACTGTACGACAAGTTGGCTCAGAAATTTCAGGAGAAACATCTGAGACAAAGTTGATACTTCAATGCAAGATAATTGAGATCTTCCGAGCTACAAAAGAGCAATGAAATCTCCCTCAGGATGCTGTGTAACTTCCTTCTGTTGATGAGTTTCAAGCCATGCGACTGAAGGAGAGCTGTCACACACACATGGCCGTCTCAAACAGATCAGATTTAAGTGGGTGTTTCAATTCAAACCAAATGTTGGCTCCGTCTCTCTTCCTGTTTCCCAAACCTCACATGACTCTGACATGAGCAAAACGGAGAGAAGCATGTAGAAGTTTTGTTTTCGTATTCAAGACCCGTAATGTTTTCAAAAACCATCTGTGATTCTCATTCAACCCTTTCCTAGCCCAAAACTGTAATTTCATTCCCACATGCCTCCTTCATCACGGTTTTTTCCAGACGAAAGACAAAAAGAAAAAAAAAACAGCAGCAGAAAGTGTGTCAGTGGACTGACCAGTCATGGTTTCGCTAAAAAAGTTGCATAACCTCAAAGGAGCCAGCTATCTGTCATCATGACAAAGCACAGCCATCTTCTCCTACATGAAACTGGGCTGCAACCACCGAAAACCTCATTACATACAGTCTAAATGTCTTATTCTACTGAACGTTCAGCATTTTATGAAGCAACTTACCAGCTAATAGCTCCTCAGGTGTCTTTTTACCCTTTGGTTTTTGTTTTTCAACCATCTCTTCTGCTCCAGGCTCATCCATCTGAGTGTCTTCTGAAAATCCATCCTGTAGATCTTCTCTTTTTGAATTAATCTCACTGTTTTGGATGCTCCTTGTTCTCTGGTTGGGCTTGGCAGCATTAACCAACTCGTCATTGATAACCAATGTCAAAATCCAGCACAGGGCAAATAAAGTTGCACACAGAGGAACCCTCGGTGCCTGCATGGTCCTCTGCAATCTTCTACACCAAATTCTACTACAGTTAGGAGATGGTGTCTTTTCCAGTGGTAAGTGTGCAGCAAGCTGGTCAGCTGGGACTCGTCAGATTGTCTATTAAAACTAGTTCATCCAAATGTTTGGAGTTTTCTGGAGATGGAATCAGTGGAAGTCAGATGTAATGGGGCTTGTGGCTGTTTTTCTCTCTTCTAGTGGAATGGAATTCCACTGACATCCCCCTCTGAGTGAGTGAGGAGGAGGACAAAACCCACAGAAAAAAAGAGGAGGAGACTGAGAGAGAGAGAGAGAGAGAGAGTCGTAAGTACAGTTTCAACCATTCCAAAGATTTTCTGCTCACCAAGGCTGCATTTATTTGATCCAAATTACACTAAAAACAGTAATATGGTGAAATATTGTTACAATTTAAAATAGATGTTTTCTATTGTAATATAGGCTATTTTATTCAAAGCTGAATTTTCAGCATCATTCCTCCAGTCTTCTGTGTCACATGATCTTCAGAAATCAGTATAATATGCTGATCTGCTGCTCAAGAAACAGTTCTGATTATTATTATCAATGTAGAAAACAGTTGTGTTGCTTCATATTTTTGTGGAAAAAGTGATACATTTTATTTTTCAGAATTCTTTGATGAATAAAACGTTCAAAAGAACAGCGTTTATTTGAAATAGGATCTTTTGTAACAATATGTACAGTATGTCTTTACTGTCACCTTTAAACGATTGAATGCTTCCTTGCTGGAAAGAAATACTAATTTATGTTTAATATTAATATATATATATATATTTAATACTAATTTGTATATAATACATTGTATATATATTTGTTTGCTTGTTTGCCACATTTTTATTTTATTAATTTTTTTCCATTACAATAATTAAATGTTTAGGATAATGTGTTTGTTAAAAATTGGCATATATACTGTATATAGACCTAACTGGAAAACGGACCCTGTCAGTGTGTGTTTTCCCCTATTAGAAAGCCATCAAAAGAAGTTCATATTTAAGTAAAGCACATCTGGTTTTATTCAGACTTATTCAAGACTTTTTTAATGCTTTTATTATAAGCTTTTTTTCATTGAGCAAATGAGACGACACTGGTGGACTAAAGCCACAGAGTCAAATAACGCCTATTTTCTTTGAAGAGAGTATTGCAGAAATAGCACAGATCTGGCCTGGTTTTAGAAAAACACACTCTATCAGTTGTTCTTTCTTCATATTTTTTCTCTTAAAGGGGTCATATGATGCGATTTCAATTGTTCCTTTCTCTTTGAAGTGTTACAAGCTCTTGGTGCATAAAGAAGATCTGTAAAGTTGCAAAGACTAAAGTCTCAAATCCAAAGAGATATTCTTTATAAAAGTTAAGAGTCACCTAAAACGGCTCATTCTAACACGCCCCCACATGTCTACGTCACTATGTGGGAAGATTTGCATAACGGCGCCCAAAATTTTATATTTTTTATATTTAAAGCGAGTTTTTTGGGCAGTGTGGAGTAGGGCTTGTTGTTTGTCATTTCTTCAATGCAGACATGGTTTTATGTTTACGCGGCGCAATGCAACGTAACACGTAAAAATACAGTATAAGTCATTATAATCCATAATTATGTTCCCACTAGATGCAATGAATGCCTCGTTTATAATGAGTTTTAATGTTTTTGTCTCTTCGCACCAGGACACGGCATCACAGTATGGTGAGGGGCGTAACATTTCCGTCTCACGCTTGAGGTATTCAGCCAATCACAACGCACTGGATAGCTGGCCAATCACAGCACACCTTGCTTTTCAGACCGATGAGCTTTGTAAAAATAGACGTGTTTCAGAAAGGCGGGGCATAGAGGAGAAACAATAATGTACAGTATGTGGAAAATAATGTGTTTTTTGAACCTTAAACCGCATAAACACATTTCATTACACCAAATACACAAAATAATGTTCTTTTTAGCAGCATCATATGACCCCTTTAATCTTCAGAGGTTGTCAAGCATGTTTGCCTTGAAGAGCTAATTTTTTTTTTATTGACACCAACACATTCATGACTCCATTCCTGCTTAGACTGGCATGAAGCAAACTTATTCAGAATGTGGAAATAAAAGAATAGTCTATACGGTTCTCTCAAAACCATGAAAAAGCAACTATTTATTGACGTGCCAGCGGACATCTGATGTTAATCGAATCCATGTGCAGAATTACAGACAGATGTGTTCCTGTTTGACTCATTTGGAGTAATCTCAAACGTTTGCTCATGTTCATCATCTTCTTCCATCATGAGCCAGGAGACTGTAGCCGTGAGTCACTTCTGCGCTTATCAATTGATTTCCTGTCTGTCTTGTTTGGGATGTTTGGGCCTTTCTGCCCTCCATATGAAAACCAGTCTGCTTTTAATTCACTCATTTGTGAGTTACGTTCTTTTCTACGTTGAAGTACAAAGACTGATATTGTATTTTAAACTAAAAATGTACTCTTGTATTCTTTGTTTTATTTACAACTACTAAAAATAAATTTTTAGAGTGTGGGCAGGTGCGCATGCGCGACTAAAATAAAACAATGTATACTTTTATAAATTTTTTTAAAGATTTATTTTTGGTGTTGTTTGACTTTATTATTATCCACCTTTTTCTGCAACGCGGAAGCAAGCATATGGTGAAGACTTCCGGTTCATTAGCCGCTATATGGAAATAATGAGAAGAATAACAACGTGCAGTAAACGGTAAAACTGTTTGCACTACAAACCAGTGTGCTCATAAGATAATACATTAAAATGATATGGTAAGACACACCAATTTTCAAAATCAAGCAGCAAAACGAGCTGTTTTGTACAGCTAAAAATAGCTGGACACGGATGGACGCTAGACCCATAGAATTTACAAATGGCCGCGCCTGCTCTTATGGAAAGAGAAAGCTGGATAGGACAGAGTAAAAGTGACAGGAAGTGAAGTAGGAGAGAGAGAAGGGGGCGGGATCAGGAAAGGTCCTCATGCTGGGATTCGAACTCGGGACACCTGTAGCATAACGTTGCGCACTCCCCACAAGCCTACCGGCACAGACACTTTTTTAATTTTTATTATTACTTTTATTAATTATTTTATTTCTTATAGTTACAATATATAATGGGTCACACTATGCGCATTGTGAGCACCAAACCAAATCTTAAGGTGCTCTCATGAGAACATATACATTTATGTTTCCAAAATGGCAAAATAAGATAATAGCAGTCAAAAATTTAAAAATATAAACTTTATTGTGCCTCTTACATTTAAAAGGTGGTATAAAATACAAATGTTAAAGACATTATAAATATTATGACCCAAAACAAATATGACATTATTATAAAAAAAGTTAAATATTACATTAAATATATTGCTAGTGTTCATTCATCCCTTAAACTTTCTTCAATGGAAATTCTTCAAGAACTTCAAATCAAGAACTTTCAAGGGTTCTAATTTACAGATTTAAAAAGTTCTTGATTCTTCAGATCAGTCTATTGGTCTCATCCCAAAAGAAGTAGACAATAAAATGTTCATAACGGTTCATCATGCTGTCAAAGATCAGAACATCATGAGGGTGTGGTGATGGTAAGGTGTGTTCAGGTACGGTGTTTGTGGTGTGTAATAATGCACAGGATTTGCGTGATGTCCAGGCAGCGCATAAATAAATGAGTTTTGCGTGAACGCTGGATTTGCGCAATGGTTCTGCTCCTCTCCTCCATGACCGTCTTGTTCCTTCTTCCATTTGGTGCGTCGGTTCTGAAACCAGATCTTGACCTGTGTTTCGGAGAGACGGAGGGCCGTGGCGATGCAGTGGCGCTCAAACACCGAGAGATAGTGGCTGTTCTGGAAGCTTCGCTCCAGGATGCGCAGCTGATCCAGTGTGAACGCGGTGCGGATGCGCTTCGATTTCCCCTTCGCACCAGAAACACTGGGGATGTTTGAATCTGCTGGGTTTTCAGATGCAGTTGTCTTGGCACTGTCTTTATTTGCACGTGTACAAACTGAAATGTAAGAAGAAATTGTCATATTATTATAATATATATATATATATATATATATAAGGGATAATGTACATCCAGCCGGTTGTTATCTCAGAATAAACCCGGACAGGGTGATCAGGACCCTGAGCGGAGGGGTCTTGTATCAGCCTGAAGGGGTTTATTCTGAGATAACAACCGGCTGGATGTACATTATCCCTTATATATATATATATATATATATATATATATATATATATATATATATATATATATATATATATATATATATATATATATATATATATATATATATATATATATATATATATATATATATATATATATATATATATATATATATATATATATATATATATATATATATATATATATATATATATATATATATATATATATATATATATATATATATATATATATATATATATATATATATATATATATATATATATATATATATATATATATATATATATATATATATATATATATATATATATATATATATATATATATATATATATATATATATATATATATATATATATATATATATATATATATATATATATATATATATATATATATATATATATATATATATATATATATATATATATATATATATATATATATATATATATATATATATATATATATATATATATATATATATATATATATATATATATATATATATATATATATATATATATATATATATATATATATATATATATATATATATATATATATATATATATATATATATATATATATATATATATATATATATATATATATATATATATATATATATATATATATATATATATATATATATATATATATATATATATATATATATATATATATATATATATATATATATATATATATATATATATATATATATATATATATATATATATATATATATATATATATATATATATATATATATATATATATATATATATATATATATATATATATATATATATATATATATATATATATATATATATATATATATATATATATATATATATATATATATATATATATATATATATATATATATATATATATATATATATATATATATATACATATGAAGAGTTAATTTGCAAAAACAGATAACTCCGTTTTTAACCATTTTCAGAAATCATGTGCATTCCAATTAATCTCAAACTACAGTTGGGTTATTTTGATTAAGTAAAAATATCTTTAAAAAAAACAGAGATAACACAATAAAACTATTAAAACGTGATAGCATAATAAAATACATAAGTGATAGCATAATAAACCATTTTTGAAAAAAAAAATTTGAGTTATCTTTTTGCAAATAAACAATATATATATATAAAGATGATAAACGCTTGATTAGCGATAAACAGTGGACGTTAAACAGTTGCTATGGTTACCACCTCAGCCACGTGACTTGCGAGAGTTTATTTACCGCATTCTGACTTAGAATCGATTTGTTTCATTAAAAACACGGTTTAAAAGTGTACATAGCATAAGTTTTGTTTTGATTTTTTCCCCCCTTTATGACCGATCTCTAAAAAGACGCGTGAAAAAGAAAAGTGATCAGACTGCGCCCTCTTCTGTAGTATTTTTAATTCGCAGATTACAAAATTGATATTTTTGATGCTGTAACTTTCAAAAAGATGTTTTAGTTTCATAACTTACAGTCAAACATGTCGCACCAACCAACACTAATGTGCCGCTTCACTTTTTGAAACACATGAACGGCTGAGACTCACTTGAGATTTCCCGCGTGACGTCCCTCTGCGTCTCCTGATGTTTCCCGGGAAATTTGGAGGGATCCAGAATGTCTGCGATGGAAAAAGAGGTTTTTCCCAGCACTGGTGCATTGCCAGTTTCTTCATGCATCCTGCCAGTCGTCCTGTGATGTCTGAGCATCTCCATCGCCTCAGGTCGCTTATATACAGCTCAGACAGACGCGTGGAAAGTTAACATGTTCAAGCATCTCAGCGAGTTTAAACCAAGCCCTCAAACTCCTCCTTTACACGCGTTAACATCTGAATGCGTCTCAGTGGGTGACACGCTTCCTTTGCCATTTATTGCCCCGCATCTGGTTCAAATGTGCCCTTTTCTGAAGGGCCGTGTAGTTTTTTTTTGTACCAGAGCTTGTAGTTATTTGCAATTGTGTGATTTTACGGTGGGCGAGCGCGCGAGAAGCTGTTGTGATGCTAATTAATCGACTAAAGAAGATGTTTCCAGAAGAAAAGTACTGAGGTCTCCGGAATAGCCTGTTAAAGTTACTATTCCGGCATTGCATGTACAAGAATGTTTTAAAGAAATGTAAAAAAAAAAAAAAAATTCATAAAATATTTAGGCTACATAATAAAAATGAAATAATACAAATTGCCAAAGCAAAAAATCATTTTCATAAAAATAGTATAAAAAATAAAAAGAATATATATATATATATATATATAATTTAAATACTGTGTGTATATATAAATAAAATTTAAATACTGTGTATATGTGTGTGTGTATATATATATATAATTTAAATACTGTATATATATATATATATATATATATATATTTAAATACTGTGTAT
>NW_015508140.1:27465-29965 GCF_001515645.1 Sinocyclocheilus grahami | reverse complement strand
TACATTACATTAAACATGCATTTTTCTCAATATATATATATATATATATCATTAACAATATATTAATTATTAGTAATTCAATTATAAATATGTAATATTTGTTAATATTTTATTAAATAAATAGGTCTTATATTTTTGTTTTAAGTGAATTTGTATTAAATTAAATACACTGTATATTATGTCATATGAATTCTATATATATTATATACATATTAATGTGTATTATATATAGTGTATGTATACATAATATACACTATATATAATAAAATAAAAACTATACTTACAATTTTAATATTTTATTGCTATATTATTTTTATTATATTATTTAGTATATATTCAAACTAAATATATAAAAATTTAAAATAATATAAAATGTGTGTATATAATCTATCTATCTATGCTTTTCAATTTAGTAACAATTGAAAAACGTTTAAGACACTTGTCTATTTATTTCATAAAATATTTAATTATATATTTATATTACATAATATTTAACTTTTATTTAAAAATGAAAAAAATTTAATTGAATATATTTTAAATTAAAATCTGTTTCTGTATTAAAGACTTGGCGTAATGTCATGTGCAAGTTAGGAAATATTTATTCCATCTGAAAATGATCTTAAACATTCGATCATCTTTGTTATACAACTTTGTCCTTGATGCTATACTTTGTGCTTGCACTTTGTAATTTTTGAAGTGTTTATTGAGAGTAAGGGTCGTCGTGTCTGTACCTCACAGATGGCCAACAATACATCAGCGAGAGCAGCACAAAACACGACATGTATCTGAACAATCCTCTTTCCATTCCATCAGCAGGCCTAACAACAGCCCAGCACATCATTGTCCTGCACTTTCACACAAACAAAGGGGCGCTTTAGTGGTAATGGATGTTTAAAGCGTGTTTTACAGGTTTACGATGGATTTGATGTCCACGGTGCACTGAGAGAAAGAGACACTGTGATTTGTGGGAAGAGTTTGTTTGCATGTCGTTCAAGCATCTGTCCTTACAGGAAGAAACCTCACAGTTCTGCTGTAAACACTCCTGAGCCGTTTACTATAAACACAAATCAATCAATAAATAGCCTTATAGGACAAATAATCTCATTTTTTAAGACTGCTGCAGTGATGCATTACAGTGAGAGAAAACTGTGTTAAAAATGCAATTAAGTAGTTTTAATAGAATGAATGAATAAATAAAAAATACCTCTCAAAGTAATGGTTTTGTTAAATAAAGTGTTACAACACACTTTGAGTATAGTTAGTATTTATGTTTTTTTATTGGTTAAAAAAGGCTATTTTTCTTTTTTAAATATATTTCACTAATCGTTTTAGTTTACTAATGCTGATTCAAACAAATAGGTTTGCCTATACCGTAAACAAACAAACAAATCGGAAGTGGTTGAAGGCTGCTGCAGTGATGGTTTTGCGTAAGACAAATTATTAGTGAAATTATTGGTGATAACAAACAACTCGTGGTTAAAGAAAAACAGCATTCTTAGATAAAACATTAAATATCTCTGCTATACTATAGAAAAAAATCTAATAAAAATCTATTGGAATAGCCTACTATACTATACTATACTGTTTTCTACAATTCAGGCTATTGTAACACTCAATAGCGTAGGATTTAGCTGGGACTTGTCCCTAAAATATCCAGCGACTGCTAAATTGTCTCTAGGAATAATTTTGATCAAACATTTAAATAAATGTGTATGTAGGACTAACCACTGTTGTTGTAATTTCGACCGCATCTGAAATATATGGAGCCAGATCAGCCTCAAAAATAATACATTTACAAAACAAAATTCATAAATGCACAGCACAATTTACATTTACAAAATCCGATTC
The DNA here is from genome assembly GCF_001515645.1 of Sinocyclocheilus grahami. NCBI lineage: Eukaryota > Metazoa > Chordata > Actinopteri > Cypriniformes > Cyprinidae > Sinocyclocheilus > Sinocyclocheilus grahami. The sequence goes on along the minus strand of NW_015508140.1, from coordinate 28,117 downwards.
GTAAATTTAAAACACAATTCATAAATACACAAGTAAAAGCATAAATATTTCCCCAAATGCTCACACAAATGCATCTTACCTAAATAAATGTAAAATGTTTACACAAATATGTATTAGCCTGCTGTCTTATACACCAAAGTTGCACATACCCTGTTTATTCAGATCAATCTGTAATGTTATCAAATAAGTGTTAAATGTCCAGATATTTCATTTAATAACAACAATTATGTAATGTGTTCTGTTGGTGTTGTTAGTAGTAGTAGTATCAGGTTCGCAGTAACTTTTGATCAGGCATTACAAACAGCTATCACCACCGAAGGGAGATTTCAGCATGGAGGATGAAAACCACACTCAACGAGTGAGTAAAGTCGTTTTTTTATCTGATGGCATTTTCTTATGATTAAAGGTGGTTTTAGTTAATTAAGTATGCAGTGTTACAAAGTTATTAGTCCACGCCAGCTTTCTTATAGTATAACTGGTGTTTGTAGGAACACTTTAGTAATCACAGGATGAATGGGCAATAAACTATCAGTAAAACAGCGACTTCGATGCTAAACTATTGCATAATTTTAAATACGATTTGTAGTCAGTGGGTTCTAAAGTTACCATTGCGACCAGCTATAATCATAAGAAAATGCCATCAGATAAAAAA
>NW_015508140.1:25201-27355 GCF_001515645.1 Sinocyclocheilus grahami | reverse complement strand
AATAATTAATGTGAAGAATTAAGTGTGAAACCATCAGGAACCTTTTAGTCTCCAGTGCCACTATTTTCCAGAACTGCAACCTTGAGTCTCCAGAAGTACAAGGTGTCAGGTTCTCAGAGACTTTGCTTGTGTAAAGAATCCTAAAAAATGACCCCTACTAAATAAGAAGTTAAACGCAAAATTGAAATATCTAAATATAAAATATCTAAAACAAATAAATTGTTATTCATCTATTGCACAAAAGCAACATGAACTAATATAAAATATACACGATTAACAGGTGCAAGCGTATGCAGAGTTTCTATTTAGGCTATAACACGTGTTTGCAGCGTTGAGCAATGCAGTGCTGCTGAAATCTTCATGCTCACAAATCCTCTCATTATAACACGAATTGTAGACATTATGAAAGATTCATTATGCATATATTTATTGTGTTATAACAGAGATTTGAGAGATTGCGATGAACTGAGATGTCTTTTAGAGATTATAAACGCAGCTCTTTGCTGCCATGCCAAACCATTGCACGCAGCAGCCGCTTGCTTTAGTTAAAAATAACAGTGTTCTGTGAATGCTGATGCTTTAATAACAAATACTTATCGGGAGCGTGTATGCTGGGATTTCATAAATTTAATGGAGAAAAAAGTAACGTAACTAGTAATGTAACTAATTACTAATTACTTTTGAAATAAAGTAATCAGAACAGTAACGTGATTACTTTTAAAAGGAGTAATCAGTAATTTAATTACATTTTCAGAGTAACTTGCCCAACACTGCCCATTAAAATGTCTTTACATCAAGGACCCAATCATAGAAACACTGCACAGTATAAGCGCAGCGTTGAGCTTCTGGAGTCTGTTCAGTAAAGAGCGTTTTGATTGGTGGATTAAAAGCTCACCGCGATTGGCTGAACGGAACATCCTCCAAAATAAGATATTTATGAATCTTAACCTGCCGAGAAGGTCTCAAAAATACCACACACAAATTCAAAGCAGTCCACATGTGACGATTTGCAAATGCAGATTCAACGATCCATAAATACATGTAACATCATTCATAAATGTGTGATGGAAATTAATTCAAGAACTTGATATATACATATTTGTGTAAACATTTTACATTTATTTAGGTAAGATGCTTTTGTGTGAGCATTTGGGGAAATATTTGTGTATTTATGAATTGTGTTTTGAATTTACGAATTGGATTTTGTAAATGTAAATTGTGCTGTGCATTTATGAATTTTGTTTTGTAAATGTATTATTTTTGAGGCTGATCTGGCTCCATAGAAATAGGTCACCCCATTGATAATACCTGAAAAGTTAAAGTAATTACGCAAGAAAACCACACGATTTCAAAAACGTTCATTAAACATGTGCAGGGTTCGTGAATCATTTGATTTCGGAACCTCAGAGTGCTTATCAGGACTTCGAATAATTTTCTTTCTTTCTTTCTTTCTTTCTTTTTTATTAAACAGTTGACTAAAAAACATCAAACCATTAATTAAGGCATTACAGTTAAAAGAGAAAACCATGGTTTTATTATGTATATTTGTATAACCACAGTTTTACTCCAAATACCATGGTACAAAACTATGGTTAGTGTAGCAAAACCATGGTTAATTTGTGGTTACCATGGTTTGGTGTGTGTTTTTTTAAACCATGGTTTCTTTTTGAAAGGGATGTGTTGCCAGGTTAACAAAAAATGTAATAAATTTACACCTCAAAAGATGAATATAAAGATACAGTTCTCATTGCTTTAGGATTAACAGAGCTTTGGATAGTTTCCATGTACCTGTCCAGATCAAGAGAGGTTTAGAGCCAGTACATTTCCATTTGTGTAGGCCTATGTGAAATTTAACTAGCATGAAAGACCAGTTAAATTATATTTTCCTATATTCTATTTTGAGCAATCAAACAATCCACAGAAAAGGTTGTCTGCTATTATGTCCCTAACAATTTCATAATCAATCCTATGCACAACCCTATTTGTTTTACAAGTGTTAAGAAGAAAATGCTCTTTTTAACACTTGTAAAAAAAAAATTTAACTACAAAACTTAGCTTAATAAAATAATAAAAACGTAAGGAAATTAAACTTAAGGAAGGATGGATGAATCACACACACACTCACACACTCACTCACTCACACACACACACACT
>NW_015508140.1:15735-16501 GCF_001515645.1 Sinocyclocheilus grahami | reverse complement strand
TTTTTTCACAGTGTATTTTGCAATTATGAACGTACCCAGTTTTTCATTGTACTCATCTTAAAACGTTTGTTATAGCATGTTCTGTGTTTGGTTTTCCTCAGGATCTGGCCAATATTGGACCGTCGTATGACACCCAGAAGCAGATTACGGCTATCACGGGTGCTGGAGGTTTAAATGGTAAAACTCACCTCTAAACTCCAGAAATGATTAAAGTTGTATATTTGATCCCATTGCTGAGGGAGTGTCTTTTAAAGCTGTGCGTTGTGTTCCAGGTGGATCGACTTTTTCAGGTGAATATGGAGTGTTTTACGCGTGGAAGGCTGATGTTTGGTGCTCCTGTAACTTCCCCTCGCTTGCATTGATCTTTGCGCTCTTGATTGGCTTGCTGCAGCACTAATTCATGTTTCTGTGTGCTTGCGCCCCCTCTCTGAAATCTAACCGTCATGTCTTTTGGCACGTATGAGTGGACTGAGGCGTATTGCCTTGAAGCTTAATCGTGTTTGTCAAACGCTGTGACCTTTAGATTGAACTCGATCCCCGGGCTGCTCTGCTGCAAGCGTTTGGGCTTTAAGTTGATGTTGAATGAATCCGGCCGAGGTTTGAATCTGTTTCTGTCACAGGTGGGCTTCCTCCAGCTGCTACAGGTAAAGGCCGAGGAGCCAAACGCAAACAGCAGCAGCAACAGGACGGAGCCGCGGCTGGAACGGCCAAGAGAACACGCAGGTACGACAACAAGCGCATCTTAAAGTCACTATGAAATGAACAT
>NW_015508140.1:6844-8006 GCF_001515645.1 Sinocyclocheilus grahami | reverse complement strand
TTTTTTTATTATTCATTTTAATTTCAGTTTTTTGTTTAGTAAATAAAGTTAAACTAAATAAAAATGTGAGCAGTTGCTTTGGGAACTACCTAAAATATAATAATGTTTTTTGTTGGTTTGTTAATACTTGTAATGTCATTTTTATTATTGTTATTATTTGTATTTCAGTTAACTTTTTTATGGTTTTAGTTTTTAACTATAATAAATGTGTGTATATGTGCATTTAAATCAAAATGATTAAATATGATTTCCTTGTGTTTATTTAGTGAAAAGCAGTGTAGAAAAGCATGCATTGATGTTTTCAACTGTATTACTCTCTTTTCCTTTCTGCTTTAGATTTAGAATTTGTTTGCCGACAACAAGTGTTGATTTTGAAAAGCATCACCCTTTATAAGCCATTTTAGTGCAAAATATCAATATTTTGAATTTGATCTTAAAATTTCATATTTTAGCTATATTGCCTGATATTAGTTTCTGCTTAATGTACAGGTGCAGTACAAGAGTCTGTGATGTTTTGAGCTGTTCCATTGAGTGTGTGTTGTATATCATCAGATGAGTGACATGGGTTGGGGTGCTGTGACTGAACACACGCTGGCTGATATGCTGTACCACGTGGAGACAGAAGTAGACGGCCGACGGAGCCCCCCGTGGGAGGGTTAAATCCATGCCCAATTTCAGCCCAAATAAGGCTGAAAACATGTTTTCATGTACCATTCTCAACAGCGCACAGCATTTTTTATTATGTATCATTAAATCATTTGGTTACAGTCGTATTCTGCCCTTGTTTTCTATACAGGATTCAAAATGTCTTTCTCATAAGTCAGCATGCATTTCTCATATTTCGGTTTTTATTTCATGAAACCTGACACTGCACCAGATTGTGATGTTGATGGATGAACCCAGCTAGAAAATGATGTTTCAGATGGTTTATCTTTCATGTAAGCGTGTTTTAATAGTTACATACTAGGTTTCCTCATACTGCAGGTTTATTTTCCGTCATACAGTGATCTGCTGAAGTCTGATGTTCAGTTGTGTGTGATATGGTGTGTTTAACAGTGTTCTCAGATGCCATGGGTGTCCATTCATGGTTTTTATCAGTTGTTTATTTCTTAAGTGGTTTGTAGTCATTCAGATAGATGTAAAATATGATTTTTTTTTTTTT
>NW_015508140.1:4064-6798 GCF_001515645.1 Sinocyclocheilus grahami | reverse complement strand
TTTGTAGTCATTCAGATAGATGTAAAATATGATTTTTTTTTTTTTTGTAAACCATGTTTTATACACAAACTTGTTTTAATAAAGTCATCTAAAGGAATATAAATGGCATGTATGTTTTGTGATATCTCTACACTGTTACAATTCAGTATTTATTAATGCAATGACCAGACACCATTTGCAAACTCATGTCATCTGTTATTTACAAATCTAGCATATAAAACATCGTAAATCTGGTTGTCGTTTTAAATATGAAAGCATGAAATAAAAGACATCATTTGCACTTTTAACAACCTCTCCAGTGAGGAAGCCATCATGTGTTTTACATGAATTAGGAGGATTAAAAAAAAGACAGTTTTGTTTAGTCCTCTTCTGCAGTATCATTTGCACACTGATTTTGCCTTTTATTTTCAAATTAAGCAAATAAAACTAATCTTTTTTTGTAATATGAAACCATGGAAAAAGACATTTACCAGTGATTTTGTCTTTTATTTAAAAATTGAGCATAGAAAACATAAATCAGTTTTTTATTTGTAATATAAAAGCATGGGAAAAAAAGACATTTGGACACCGATTTTGTCTTTTATTTACAAATTTAGCATATAAAACATCATAAATCTGTTTTTTGTAATATAAAAGCATGAAAAAAAAAAAGACATTTGCACACTGATTTTGTCTTTTATTTACAAACTGAGCATATAAAATATTTTTTAGTCATATGAAAGCTTGAGAAAAGTACCCAAACCCTGCAGACTGTAGCAGGGTATGTAATACAGTAAATAGAAGTCTTTTCAATAAACACTGACACTTTAAACAACCTCTCCAGTGAGGAAGCCATCATGTCTTTTACATGAATCAGAAATCACGAGGATTAAAAGGAGAGTGTTTTGATTTGTCCTCTTCTGCAGAAGTCATTCAGTACTCTGGCTGGATAAGGAGCGATATATGGGTTCAGCGGACTGCCCCCTGTGCTAAAACAATGGAAATACAAAGGAAACGGGTTTTTTTTTTATTATTGTGAATTTTATTTGTAATTGACATTAATATTCCATGTTATTAACTGAAAATGACATCCCTTGCTCTCTTGGCACCAAAATCAATTTGTATCAATAGGAGTCGACGCCATTTGGGAATTTTCACGGTTTCACCGCATTGACAAACAGAAAGATAATAGGCAGATCTTTAAGTAGCCTACTCTAGGGAAGAACGTTGCTAATACTCGTTTAACACCCAAGTAAATTATTTTGGCAGTTGTTAGTATACACGAGTTAAGAACTGTCAAAATGATGAATGTAGGATGTCTAGGAATGTATTTACATAATCACACCTCGATGCCTAAAGTACGGTAAATAATTAAGCTCCTCAATTTTCAGAAAATGTAGCCTACTCGCCCTCAAGTTGTTCCAAACTTGTACGAGTTTCTTTCTACTGTTGAACATGAAAAGATCTTTTGAACAATTTGAGCAACCAAACCGTTGCTGGTACCCATTGACTTCCATAGTATGGAAAAAAATAGTTTGGAAGTCAATGGACACCAAAAACGGTTTGGTTATACGGTATACCCACATCCTGTAAAACATCGACTTTAGCATTCAACAGAAGTAAGTAACTCCTAGCACACTCAAGTTGTTCCAAACAAATGTAAGTTTGGAGCAACTTGAGGGGGAGTAAACGATGACAGAATTTACATTTTTTAATCAAGCCTACAAGCTCAAATATGTGTAATGCCCCAGAGAGAATGGATGAGATGCTTTCATGTGGGGGAAAAAAAAAACTGGTCACATAATAAATTGACAACATAGCTGCGAATCTTCAACATATTTGGCATGACATTCATTTTTAAGAGCTATTTGTGGAGCTATAAATCATACGACAAGTTACAGGAATTTTGCAACAGGTGGGAGTTATTTAAATAAAGTAAATGACAGAATAGTCTATTAATCACAGCACTTTTACAATTTTTTTTGTTAATTGTGGCTTTTGCAAAGTCAGATTTGTAAGCTATAAACTCAGAATTATATCTCAGAATTAATAAAAAAAAGGTAATTGTGACTTTTTACGTCACAATTCTGACTTTTTTCTTGCAATTGAGAGTTTATATCATAATTCTGACTTTTCTCGCAGTTGCGAGTTTGTATCTTTAAATTCTTGGAGTTTTGAGAAAAAAATGTGCAACTAATTTGTATTAAACGGTTTTGGCATCCATAACTTTTTTCCTTTCAATCTGATCAATTTAGTTCGGATCAACTCCGTCGGACCGATTGAGGTGTTCACATGAAGTCTTTACAATCAAATTACTAACCAACTATTTGTGTGCATGTAAACATAGCTAGTTTGTGTGTAATAAAGTGCAGAGTTGTCATTTGAAAGGGCTCCTTACGCGTCTCTTGAAGAATCGGTTCAGCAGTCGGCCGTATTCAGGAGGACTCCGATGGATGAGCGGAGTCTCGGAGCTGGTCTTTGGGATCACAATGCTGCAGTCCAGATCTGGTGTTCTTGTTCCTCGAGGCCCGAACACATTCAGGTCTTTGAAGCACTCGGTCTCTATCATCTAAATTAATTTTATAAAAGCATATATGTGACCCAAAACCAGTCATAAGGGTCAATTTTTTGAAATTGAGATTTATGCATCTGAAAGCTGAATAAATAAGCTTTCCATTGATGTATGGTAGGACAGGACAATATTTGGCCGAGATATTTAAAAATTTGGAATCTGAGGGTGCAAAAAAAAAAAAAA
>NW_015508140.1:0-290 GCF_001515645.1 Sinocyclocheilus grahami | reverse complement strand
TTTTTTCTCTGTCAGGAAATAAAAAAAAAAAAAAAAAAAAAAAAAAAAAAAAAAGGTGTAATTGTGATTTTTTTATTTATTTCATAAATCAGAGTTTTTTTCTTCTGAAAAAAAAAACAATTCTGAATTTATATCTTACAGTATTTTTAATATCTTATGTTTTTCTTGCAATTTAGAATTGTGAGAAATTGACTTACCATTGCAAAAAAAAAAAAAATTTGGATTGTGAGAAAAAGCAATTGCCTTTTTTTTTTTATTTGTGATGAGAAAAAGGGAAGTTATCTTTTATT
>NW_015508139.1:50054-50416 GCF_001515645.1 Sinocyclocheilus grahami | reverse complement strand
TTTTCACATTCTCCATTAAAATACCTTCAAAATGATATATGATTTTTTTGGAAACTGACAAGAAATGACTGAGCTACACCCGTTTGAATTCGACAGAGTCAGCAAACTCAGTTCTGAGAAAAATCAAGTTGAAGTTTTCGGAAGGTTCCAAAGCAAAATCACCTTTCAATGTTGCATTGTTTCCTCCACTTCCTTTCTTAATATTAATTAGCCTACTATATTAATAAGCACAATATAGCCATTTTGTTATTAAAATAAGAACAGATGCAAAAAAGCAACAACAGAACAAATATAAGAAAGAAACAATTAGGCCTAGTGCATTACTTTTTTCATTTTACATCTAAACAAAAGCATTCAAGAAA
>NW_015508139.1:45935-50044 GCF_001515645.1 Sinocyclocheilus grahami | reverse complement strand
TACGGTGTTGTACTTGAGAGATGAAGAGCTCTGGCATGAACCCTGTGTAACTACGGCTCGACAAAGCAGCTCAGATCCACGTAAGGAAATTAAAATAGCACAGTTGCATCAGTGAATGTGTTTTTATATTACTTTGCATTTAACAGTATCAGAATCAAATCGCTTCAGTGTGTTGATTACAAATAAATTGTTTATTAAAACTACAAAATCAGTTCAATCAAGAGCAGTGATCTTTTCTTTTATTGTTGATAACATTAATAAGACAGACAGCCTATAAGACCTACTGTTCTGCATGGATCTAATAATATTACACATCAGATGTTTTCCCCAATTATTCTCCAAGCATTCACTTAAGACATAGCAGATTATGTTTGCGTGAATAGCCTAATTACTGTAATTCTGTGTATACAGTATGTGTATGTATCAGTTTAGTATCTTGAGATACTGGAAAAAGGAGACACAGAGGAGCCAAAAGTACTCTATAGTCATTTTATTGAGGACCCATCGCAGCGTTTAGACATACACACCAGCATGGCAATAGGCCCTTTTCACATGATGTCATGCAACTTCCGTTCTGACACGAAGCAGGGTATGCTTACTTCCGCTAGCACAGTAAAGCGCTATTGCTACCAGCATGGAGTTCACCCAGATGCTTGTACAACTGCCACAAATACGATTAGAGGATGACTGCTGCTGTCTATTCTCATCCTCGTTCAGGTAGAGGCATCTGGCATCTCAAACGAACTTGCCGAATACCGTTCGCCGAGATTTGCCGCTTGAAGTCGAGGGACGAGTTGAAAACGGAGCACTGCAGTCACTGATTCCCGCGAAGTTGGTTAGATATATTTCTCAAATAAACAAACGTTTTAGACATTTACATGTGGTAACAGAAAGCCTTTTCATTCAGTAATTTATGTCCTGCTTAATACAGCGCCTGTATGTACAAGAATAGTTCAACATAAGCTTGTACTATTTAAATATCAATAAAATAGAAATACAGGATCTCCAATCTGGAAATAACGAGATTTCACATGCTGATCATGATACTCTTTCTGAACTTGTTGTTTCCTTTTCATTGTACCAGTGAAGTCAGGATGTATCTTGTCTAAAGTGCAACACAATTTTTTTCCCATCAGCAATTCAGCAGGAGACAGTCCAGTTATAGACTGGGGTGTGATACGATAATTAAACAGAGCTCTATGTAACTTGGTCTCCAGCATGTTCCCCAAACTTTTTTCATTACGTCTTTGAAAGTTTGAACTGCTTGCTCTGCCAAACCATTAGATGAGGGATGATACGGTGCAGAAGTAACATGGGTTATTCCGTTCTTAGTCATAAAGTCTTTACTTGCTTCACTTACAAAACATTCATTCTATATTCACCCCAGATGGTGGATCAGCACCTAGAGATTACCTCTACAGCCCTAAATGTCAGCAGAGATCAGAACAACTAGATGAGCCCCAGAGACAGATCCCCAATGAGGACCTTGTCTCCTAGATGGCCACCAGGACAAGACCACAATTCCAAAGCCTGGAATTGAACTGCTGGTTTCGTCTGGCCAGAGGAGAACTGGCCCCCTGCCTGAGCCTGGTTTTTCCCAAGGTTTTTTTTCTCCATTCGGTCACCGATGGAGTTTTGGTTCCTCTGGCTTGCTTAGTTGGAGACACTTAATTTCCAGCTGTATCGTTGACTTTATTGCACAGACACCATTTAAACTGAACGGAGCTGAATGACGACATCACTGAATTCAATGATGAACTGCCTTTAACTGAAAATTGAGTGTTTACTATTGTCATTTTGGATTATTAACACTATTTTCCCATTTAATGCTGTAAAGTTGCTTTGACACAATCTGTATTTTTAAAAGCGCTATATAAATAAAGGCGACTTGAAGGAACAAACAACGTTCAGAGTCAGAACGGGCAATGAAATTAATAGTGATCGATCACTTTAATCCAATTTTACCACACTTGTAACATTTTTATTTGGCAAACTTGCAGTCTTTTGACATATGGTTAGTTCTCCCACATCGATAACACATTCCTGCACCCTTTAAATTACTTCTTTCTTCAGTGTCCATCTTGAAAACAGTAGTACACACACACTTTCCTTTCTCTCAGTGCAAATCTGCCATATCCTTATTTGCAGTTTCAACAGCCTGAGCTTTCTTCAGTGCAGTTTCAAACGTTAATCCATCGAGTATTAACTCAGCCAGTAATCTCTGTTGTATGCTGTCATCATTAACACCACACACTAATCTGTCTCTCAGCATAACTGTGAGTGTGTCTCCGAAATTACAATCTTGTGCAAGTTTTCTTAATTCAGCCACATACTCTACTATGCTTCCATCATGGCGTCTGTTTCTTGAAATAAACTTCCACCTCTGAACTAGTTCACTTGGCTTTGGATTAAAGTTGTTTTTCAGTAAACTCACCAATTCTTCAAAACTCTTTGCATCTGGTTTGTCTGCAAATTCCTCATCAATGTGTACGTCTGCTCTCCAACACAACTTAACAATATGGCTCGTTTCAATTCAATATTTCACAATACTCTTCCCATGATTGTGACTTACTATCAAATGGTGTTACGGATACAACCATTCCAGCCATTGTTTCTTCAATCAATCATTCCACGTGGTAGCAACTTGTTTCAATCAGCTCAGCTGCTTCAGCATCCTGTTTCTCCCTTGCATCTCTGAAACCACTGCTTCATCCTTATCTGTCTTTGTTTATCCTCATCTCCTTGTTTATCCTCGTCGCCATATGTAGTATCTTGAGATACTGGAAAAAGGAAACACAGAGGAGCCAAAAGTACTCTAAAAGAAGTACTCTCCAAAAGTCACTTTATTGAGGACCCATCGCGTCCTAGACATACACACCAGCATAACAAATCTCAATATGCACATACATTAATCGGGATCTCGCGCTCACGTCACCTCCTGATACAAACACGTCCCTAGTATAGCCCCGGCCCTCACATTGATTGACAGCTTTCCGTGTTGATGTCAGAAATTCAAATGCAAAAGGAATTGCGATTCCATTTGAGTTTTGGCAGATTACATGCGCGACACAGAGAGAGTGATAAAGTAGACGTGGTAATTGATATTGTTATTTAAATATGACAGGCTCATAACTCGTAAGCCATGGGATGTTTCAGTTGCAAATGGACTTTGCTTTTTCATTTGAAATGTGACAGTCACTGTGCGTTCTGTTAAAGGTCCCTGAGTGCAGTGAAGACAACAGACGGCTAAAAGAGATTCACAGCAGCAGACACTGTAAAGCACGCCTTGCTTAAGAAATGAAACTGAGTGAACTGCTTATGCACATGCTTGACTGAAATACTTATGCACTGTATTATCTGTATCTCTAACATTATTTTTTTTCTCCAGTGAGCACTTATGTTTAACACAGTTATAGGTGAAACTGCTCTATTAGTTAAAATTACTGTGCTCTATTAGTTACTATTACATTATTATAAAATTACTGTGCCGCAACAATAGTGTTTGATTATTAGATGTAAATACAATGCATTTTTGTGTGTGTCCATCTGTAAACTTTTCTTGGCTGCTCTGACTCCATCCTACAAGGTAAGAGTCCATTGCGGTGTAGTGTGTTACAAATGTTTTGCTTGATGACTGTGGTCCCAACTGCCTTAAGATCATTAACAATCTCCCCCCTGTAGTTCTGGGCTGATCCCTCCCCTTTCTCATGATTCATCCTTACCCACTGAGATGCTATCTTAGCTATACTAGTATGCAATCTAAGAAGTTATGTTGTTAGAAGTTATGGTAACACTTTAGAGTAATGCTCTGTTGTTAACAAGTAACTATGCAGGAAGTACTAGGTAGTACTACATTAACACTTAACTTAATACTGTTAACTAATAGAGAAGTGAGATTAACTAAGCAGTAAGTAGTAGCAAATTTAGGACAAAGGTAGTTCCTTATTAGATATTTGATAATTATTAAGTAAAAATATCCTCATTGAGAACTACTTGTGAACTATGACCAGTTAATAAAGAATAACCAATCAGTTACTAATCACAACAGTAACGTCTTAAAAGTGAACAATTTGGTTCTTTGTGGAAACTAATTTATGAATTTGATATCC
>NW_015508139.1:39172-44257 GCF_001515645.1 Sinocyclocheilus grahami | reverse complement strand
TGGGAGCCAGAATTCTTGCTGGTTGGTAGGGGATCAAATACTTATTTCACTCACTGAAATGCAAATCAATTTCTAACCTTTATATAATGTGTTTTCTTGGATTTTTTTGGTTGATATTCTGTATCTATCTGTTAAAATAAACCTACCATAAAAAAATACAGACCCTTCATTTCTTTGTAAGTGGGCAAACTTACAAAATCAGCAGGGGATCAAATAAATATTTCCCCCACTGTATGTTTATTTTTGTAGAATGGTCCTTTGTGCTATCATCCACACATGCAAAGTTGGTTGATAACATAACTGCAATAAATAATAGTCTAGTTAACAATTACTTGTTTACATAGGATACATAATGTATGTTATATTATTTAGGCACTTATAGGCTATAGTTTGACAATGTTCTATTTCAACATGCCATGGGAAGTCAATCTAACTTAACATTTTCTCATATTAATACTGTTTATTTATTCCTTACCAGTTCATCAGGTTTTTAATGATTTAATGCCATCTCTTGGAATAACCGAAGGCCAGGTTTTTCCATCGCTAGCATTTGTTATGAAAAACAACCACCTGCACATTTAGAAACAATAGCTACAAAATACCACCGTAATATAAATATATAGGGAAAAAAATCTATTCCCTCAACAGATTATATATTATAAATTCTACAAGTTAGACTAAATTTACCACAATAAATAAGCCTACAATAAAATATGATAAATTCTAGTAAAGGTGGTCATGAGTAGGTTAAAAAGATTTGAGTATATGTCAGTGCTGGTGCAAGATTGTTTTTTCATGTTTTCATCAGTCTTTTTAGTTTATGTGCCTTTTAGATAATATTCGACTTTCTTCATAGCATTTTAAAGTGCCAATTTCTCAATATAATTCAAACAGATCGCACATCAGCTTCATGGAACGACTTGCACAAATCTTATCACACTCCTCGAGTGCAGATGAACGCGTGCAGAGTGTACAGTGATTCACGTGCAGCTCGTGCACAAACTGCGCTTCAGTCATATTGTGCTGATAACTGTTCAGGGGTGCGTTTCCCAAAAGCAACTATGGTCGCAAATTCCGTCATTACCAATAGAGTTCAATGGAACGAACCACCATAGTTAGCTAACGATGCTTTTGGGAAACGCACCCCAGTTCGGTTAGTACGTGAAGTTAACACTTATAAAAGCACTAAAGGCGCGATTTAAATAATGAATTATTTAATAGCCTGGTTCTAGGTTTCCATTAACCATGGTATAAATATTGGGGGGGGGGTTGTACTGGCTAGTATTGGTTACCACAAACTACACCCCTGAGTGCAGGAGACCATGAACTCCTCTGTAATGCTGCTGAAAGGGAGCTGCAGGGTGTATTTTTCCCATACAGATCTGTATTACTCAACCTGCGAGGTAGACCGACTGATGTAATCGGCACTTCATATACCAGCAGAGGCCATAGAATCCGTGGCAGGATGCCATGCGGGTATATCAAGCACTTGAACTTTCCAGGCAAACCAGATTTATCAACCCTTTTTAGCCACGTCTCAATCTCACTAATGGATTACTTATATAGCGGCTGTATCTTGGAGGCTGTGGTCAAAGAGCTTTCCGAGACTCTTCACAGGCTTCTCAATTATGAATGGAATTGGGGTGTCCTCCAACATGAAGCGGACCTTGTCTATGACTTTGCCTTTCTTCAGGACAAGTGATCTAGATTTGGCAGGCTTGAAGCTCATTCTTTGACCGCTCGATGACCCTCTCCAGACCTTGAAAGGATCCATCTGCTGCCAGAAACTGAAGATGTTGAGACTGTGAGGTTATCCATATAAGCTCTTATCTGTGGTTGGCACACCCCAGACTTGGACAGCATACCTCTGCACTCCAGTATGGGGTGTAACGATACGATACGGTTCGGTTCAATACGAGACAGTGTCACGGTTTTGTTGTTGTCAATTCAATCAATTGACGAATTGCCACTAATTCGAAAGTGAAAGTAAAATGCGCACATGCATTTACAAGCTATTTAAAAGCAAATAAAACAAGGAGAAGAGGGAAAACCGTAACAAACTGCCTTACCGTCACAACCCTACTGGAGTAGTGTGGTTTTGTTTAGGTATGGGTGAGGCAGATATCCCTTTGCCTGAGACGTCGTTTGGGGTGCCTTGTTGAGCACAGTGGCACTCAAAACATTATATTTCACACACGTTAAGCTCTTTTAATTTCCAAATGTAATAGGATTAGTCCAATGTATCGTTTGGTTTGGAATGAGTACCGAACTGAAATCCCCGTACCAAACTGTTCAATACGAGTATCTTTACACCCCTAACCCTCTATGGGATATCGTCATTTATAAATTAAGCTAAGTAAATTGCATTTAAAATACAATATTAATGTTCAGCCAAGTCAAATGACATCCCCTTCAACCAGTAAAATTTTAATATATATATATATATATATATATATATATATATATATATATATATATATATATATATATATATATGTTCTATTGTAGGTCATGCCATAGTTTCCCATGTACACTTAGAGTAATATTACAGTTAGGCCTAAATTTAGGTTGGTTGAACAACATCCAGTAGACCTAAATGAAAATTCCCTTTTGTCCTTTACAGTCTAAGTACACTTGAACAAGTGCTATCCAGATCTCTAAAATCTCAGTTGGTTTTCCCCATACTCAATCTCAACTGGACTTTAATCTGTTACTAACCTGATGCAGATATGTTGTAACAAGGATATAACGTGACCTACTAGAGTCAATCATTTCAGAGTAAACAGAATCAATTCATATTTAACAATTTATTGTTAGTCAGGTAAATATGTATTATGCCAACTGCATAGTCAACTCAGAGATAATCAATACAAGACATCAAATTCTCAAAAGTAATCTAAGAGTAAAAGATGCATACCTGACTTCAGAAAGATACATAGTATGGAGTGTATGGACACACTCCACACTTCGGGCTCATCTGGCTACAGAAGGCACCTAATCTTCTTGCAACATTTCCTTAAGTACTCAGACCAAGACAAACATCATCCAAATGGAGACAGGAACTAACAATTGGAATCTGCAGTGATCAATGCCTAGACGTACAGAGTTTTGGGGACAGATGGTGATTTGCATGAAACACACTGGGAAAGGACATACCCTCTACAGTAAACAAAATATCTCTAAACTCTTAGGATCTTTATTACCTTTTAGTTTACTTCTTTTAAGATTGAGACCATCATTTTATTGATACAAAACCTGGCTGTGAATATCACTTGCATTCAGGTTGAACATTATATGTTGCTGTTGACCATCCTGCAGGGCTCTCAAGTCTCACGCATTCACCGTAAGAAACACGCATTTCAACCAGTTCACACGCTCTCATGCCACACCTTGTATTTCTCACGCTGAGAAGTAAGGGATAAATTGCCCCACTATACACAATTAATATTACATTTTATTCACACGTTTTAAATATTATCTAGCCTTGTTTTTTATTTCACAGTGTTTTTGTTATGGCACAGACCTCTCTGAGAGGACACTTGACCCCCAAAAAGTAGGTTAAAAAAGTACACAAACACACATTCAATCGTCCGAGCCTAAATCTCTTCTTTTAAACGAAATGAATATAAATAAATTATGCAATCACACACAATATAAAACAAAGCAAAACATATATTTTTAATATATTTAGAACCTTTTATATTTAAACTGTATCATCCCCTAAACCTAAACATCACAATAAACTTTCTACATTTTTATAAACAGCTTTTAAAAAATATAAATCATAATAAATTGTCATTCATTTAAACTATTACTACATATTTGGTTTGTAAGGACACTCCATATAGGTGTAATGATTTTTTTTTACTGTGCAAACTGTACACCCATCCCTCACAGACACAAAAATTTTTTTGCATAAGATTCAATTTTAATTAAATATTGTTTGCAGGAGATCTTAATTATGAGGACTCTCCCATTTTGTCAGACTTTGTTCCATGTCTCGTGTTGTGCTCCAGGTTAAGGTTTATGACCATATTTGTTTTTTCCTTTTCCTATTCCCATTTAGTTCTATTGATCCCAGGTGTGTCCCATTAGTTTCTGTTTATATAAGGTGTGTTTTTCCCCTTGTTTCCTGTCCGCTGTCGAATGTCATTTTGTGTCCTCAGTGTATCCTGTGTCTCTTTATTCCCAGCTTTTGTTGATTAAATCTTTGAAATTTACTTTGTTCCTCATCTCCGCGTTCGTTCCTGTGCTCCCAGTGTGTGTGACGTGACAGAACAGAGGACCGAAACAGTAAGCGGTGCTCCTTCTCCCGTGTTTTGTTTTTGTTTTGAATAGTCCTTTGTTTTCTTTTGTTTCTCCTGTGTTTTCCCCACGGTATGAGAACCGCCCTGCTGTGAAGCGTGCCGGCCGCGCCGTTGTCATGCAAGCTGGCTCACTCCAGCCCACCGGCCACTCAGAAGTCAAGCCCGCTGGCCACGCCGTTGTCATGCATGCCAGCCACGGCTCACTCAAGCCCGCCGGCTGCTCCGAAGACAAGCCCGAGAGCCCGAGAGCTCGCTCTATTGAGGGCTCCTGCTCCCGAGTATAGCCTACGGTGGGCTCCTGCTCCCAAGTATAGCCCACGGAGGGCTCCTGTTCCCAAGTATAGCCCAGGGAGTGCTCCTGATCCCCCGTCGAGCCCAGGGAGGCCTCGGAGCCCAAAATCTTCCCCAATTATTATTTTTTTTGGGGGGTTGGGGGTAGTAGGGCTCCAGCCATAGAGGCCGGGGTGGGGGCTGGGGGCTGGAGCTGGGGCCGTGGCCTCGGAGGCTTCTTTGCCATGGCCTCCTGAACTACCTGCTCAACCGTGGCCTCCTGGACTGTTGGATCCGCCATGGCCTCTTGAGTTCCCTACACCACCATGGCCTCCTGGACTGTCGGATCACCATGGCCTCCTGAGTTCCCTACTCCGCCGTGACTCCCCGAGCTGCCTGCTCTGCCATGGCTCCCCGAGCTGCCTGCTCCGCCATGGCACCCTGAACGGGTATGACTCTGGAGGCCCGCCGTCGCGTGTCTGTCCTGAGGGTCCTCGAGAGCACCTCC
>NW_015508139.1:33928-39075 GCF_001515645.1 Sinocyclocheilus grahami | reverse complement strand
CGTGTCTGTCCTGAGGGAC
Organism: Sinocyclocheilus grahami; assembly: GCF_001515645.1. NCBI lineage: Eukaryota > Metazoa > Chordata > Actinopteri > Cypriniformes > Cyprinidae > Sinocyclocheilus > Sinocyclocheilus grahami. Next base: position 39,056 of record NW_015508139.1, on the reverse strand, counting down.
CTCCAGAGCACCCACCCCCCCGTGTCAGACTTTGTTCCATGTCTCATGTTGTGTTTTCCTCCCCCATGTGCTCCAGGTTAATGTTTATGCCCATATTTGTTTTTCATGGTTCCTAATCCCATTTAGTTCTATTGATCCCAGGTGTGTCCCATTAGTTTCTGTTTATATAAGGTGTGTTTTGCCCCTTGTTTTCTGTCCGCTGTCGAATGTCATTTCATGTCCTCAGTGTATCCCGTGTCTCTGTATTCCCAGCTTTTGTTTATTAAATCTTTGAAATGTACTTTGTTCCTCGTCTCCGCGTCCGTTCCTGTGCTCCCAGTGTGTGTGTCGTAACACATTTTAAACAAGTATTTTAAACAGAATTTTTTATTTTATTATTGTTATTACTATTATTTATTTTTTCACTAACCACGCATAAACGTTGCTTTCTCAAAAATACAAACATGTAAATTCATGCTGCTCACATATCTTTGTAGCCCAGTTTGTGCTGAATACATTACAATCAGACTTTAGCCATTAATATATTTTTAAGATACTGAAAAAATACTAATGTCAGAGCATGTCAGAACTTCTCCAGTGTTCCCAAATACCCCTTAGACCCCAGAGGGACTTATAAAACACACCAGTCTCGTCTTTTAAAGAAGATAGTAATAAATATATATTTATATATGACAGCATGTTACTAAATCAAATCTTTCATCATACACTTTAAACATGTATTCAGCATTTATTTTATGTATTTATTAAGTTTATTGACGTTATAAATCATGTTACTAAAGCAAATCATTTATCATACGTTTTAAACACATTTTCAACATTTGTTTAAGTTTATTGAACTTATAAAACACATCAATCTCTTATTTTAAAGATGTTAATTAATAAAATGTAATAATATGTAACATACTGTATAAAAATAAACATTTACAATAGTATTAGGTGACAATTGGTCTTTCGAAGAGTGCATTTATGACCAGTGTAACGTGAGTTACATAATCAGATTACTTTTTTCAAGTAACTAGTAAAGTAATGCACTTTTTCAAAAAAGTAACAAGTCTCCTGTCAATTATCCATCTCCATATAAATACAATGAACTGTCAACACGAAAAGTAAGGCTTGCTGATTTACACATACAACTATTACAACTGGAACATGTCTCACCATTGAGCTCAAAGCTACACATTCAGTAAAGTTTGAGGGTGTTAAAAGTGCCATGCTCTTGAAAAGGCTACAGACACAAAATATAAAGGAATTTTGTGAGAGCAAAACCCCTATGTAACTCAAGAGACCAAACCACTAAGAAAATTATCATATGATTACAGAAAACCCACTCGTGATCATTTGGGTATATTTTTTGTAAACGTTGTTTTAAATGACTTTTTTTCTTTCATAACTAGATCTAGACCTCTTGTTCAGATAGCTGATGATGATATTCAAATGTATTTATTTGTCGTACTTGTTCCTTTCAACATTTCCGCTTGACATTAAAGCATAGGACTGCGTGTACTTCCCATCGGTCATAAGCATAAGCATCTACCGCATGCTAATTTTTTTCTGTTTTGTCCACTTTTGGCAGATTTGCTAGAGGGACTATGGCACACCTTGTTGTAATGTGATCTCAATTAAGTACCATAACATTATATCACATCCCCCTTTAAAAAGGTTATAGACATAGTCTTTTATACAGGAAATGTGTTAGCACAACAGAAATTTATATCAGTATATCAAGTACCTAATACTGAATTCCTCTCTTCTAAACTATTGTTAAAGTTGTAATGTTGATTTTGATGGCGACCCCCTCACTAGCTGACGGCGCTGTATACCTTTTTCATTGTTGTTGTACAGTTTTAGTTGAAGACTATTCTCAGAGTTTGGTCAAACATGCGGCGAGTGCTTGCAGGAAAACATGAACAAATACAGTATAAGATAATCAAATGAAAGTCAAGAGAGTGTTTAAACTGAGATTGTGATGTCTACAAAGCGGCCACGTGACACAAGGCCTCAATCTTACTATGTCTCTGTTACATGTACATCTATTTCTTATAGAGCACATAAAGTTACACATTACAAGTTGAAGATGGTGTGGAAACTCTGTTTTCTTTGTACGTGTCTCTAAACATGACTTTAATAAATCACAGTTGTTTTAAGCGAAAGCGATGATTCAGTCCGTTTTATTCAGTCTTTGTGTTTTAGGTGACCGCCTTTTAGTTTTGTTCCAGGAAACAGGTACAACTGTAACCACGCGTTGTCATGTCTGGCAGTTCTTCTTTAAGAAAACGTGGCCAGCAGTTTTTTTTAACATCTCTTAATTCTCTTATTTTTTACTTAAATATTAGTTTTTAGTCAGTTACAAAAGTGTCAGGCATGAAGCTTATATGTATTTTTTTTTTTTAATTATAATAAAGTTACAGGTTTCCGGTAGTTGGGCGAACACTTGACAGAGTGTTACTCAAACAGTCCTCTGTGTTATCTTTTAATAAATATTCCATTGGATGTCACTAAGACAAATTCTGTAACAGCGTTTCATAAATATGTTGATATGTATGTAAACGTACAAATCTTTATAGTGACAATAAGAACAATATAGCCTAACAACACAAACACAAATGCTTGTTCTAAGTCTTTCACACATCAGGCTTATTCCTGGTAAGTATACCTAACATTGCTAGATATCTTGACTTTATCCTCGTGTTTAACGGCGCTACTGTGCTAGGTCTCGTCACACCGTTGTGGGATATAAACCGCAAAGATTTTCATAGGGTTACACTTTGAAACAAGAACGATTTTATATGTTTCCATTACTTAGCTCGTTCTTTCTGTTTGAACTTGTTTCCCATCTAATGGTAATTGTAAGGTCTTACGCTTTGTTTCCTAGTTTTTTTGCTGTCATGTTAACGAGCTCTTTGTTCATATACCACAATATTTCTGTGAATTTGCTTGATTTAATAAAATATTGCTTTCAACCGCCGTCTTCATTCGAGACATTTACGTTATATTATTAATACTATCCTAGTTTATATCAGATCGTTTCTTAATTATTTTCCGTCTACACTCGTACATTCTATTAGGTCTACTCGTTTGGTGCGCCAGCCTCTACAAGGGCCGCGAACGCAAACCTCCTTGGTGGTTGATATAAGAGACCACCGCTGTGTTGTCACACATGGCAATCTCTTAGGTCCGGGAGAAAGTGTTCAATGCTAGAAACACGGCCAGCATCTCCAGTCAGTTGATGTTCCACGTGAGATGGCGACCACTCCACAGACCGTGGGCCGAGGGGCCACTCGCTATTGCTACGCGGCGACACGGAGCTCCCAACACCTGGGCCCTGAGACAAGAACCAAGGTTTCCTCCACATGTCTAAGGCACGTAGGCACTGTCGCAGGCGAAGTGGGTTTCCCCTCGGGGAGAACCCCTTTGTCGTGAGCCACCACTGTAGGGGTCTCATGTACAGCAGGCCAAAATATATCACGTTGGACACAGCTGCCATCAGGCCCAGCAGTTTGGAACTGCTTGACAGTGAGTGACCGGCCTTCTCTCACTCTCGCGACTGCAGTGAGGATCGACTCGATCCGAGCAGGAGACAGACGTGCCTGCATCATGGTCGAATACCACACCACGCCCAGATAAGTGGTTTTCTGTACTGGAGAAAGCACACTTTTATTGGTGTTAAGTCTTAACCCTAGCTCTTTCATTTTGAGTGAGAACGTCGTCTCGATGCCGAACCGCCATCTGCTCTGATCGAGCTAGCATTAGCCAATCATCGATGTGGTTGAGTATGAGGATGCCCTGGAGTCACAGAGGAGACAGAGCATCATCCACACACTTTGTGAAAGTGCGGGGTGAGAGTGCAAGGCCAAAAAGTAAGAAACCGGTTCTGGTAAGCTTTGCCCCCAAAGCAAACCTCAGGAACTTCCTGTGATGGGGAAGGATGGCAGCCCTCCATCTTTCTTGGGAACGATGAAGTACCAGGTGTAAAACCCGGACTCTCTTTCATGAGGAGGGACCACCTCGATGGCCTCCTTTCTCAAGAGAGTGTCTACTTCTTGTTCCATTACCCCGTGAAATGAGGCGGAGGAGAACCAAACTGGGTTCTGAAGGCTCTCTCTACAGTGTGCAGGACCCACTGAGACACATTTGGCAGTAGTTTCCACGCTGCAAAATAGTCTACTAAGGGAATCAGTCTCTCGAGACTGACCTTTGGTGTAACCAGAGTGGCTAGCTCGGTGCCCTGAAGTGGCAGACTGGCATGGGACGGCCGAACTAGCTGCTCTAGAAACCTCCGTAGAGGCAGCGAGCCTCTTATTACTGCTACGTTTCCGAGCGGTGACTGAGAGCAGCGCTCTCTGGAGACTGCTGTGCCCTGAAGCACCATCGGTGGCAGGGTTGACAGTTTGATCTCTTGAGGGTACTGAGGATAGACGGGCACCGTGTGATGCAGTGTACACCGCTCTTCCCCAGAGGGGGCCGACTATCAGACATCCTGGGTCATAGGCGTCAGGACGTTCTGGCCGAAGACTCTCCAGTGAGAATGACGGTCCGCAGACCCGTCTTCTGCTAGAAGCCTTCGGCCCGGGAGCGCCACTCTGACTCCAACATACTGGGGAGTACGAGAAGTGATGTTCCCTAAATGAGGAGCTGGAACACGGTTGGGGCTGCTCCCGCCCAGCGGCCCCTGCTGCAACCTCATCCTCCTCGGAGGAAGAGAGAGCACTGTGCTCCCTACTCGAGAATTTTATCCCAAGAGCTCGCTGTATAGAGAGTGAGGGAGGAGAAAGGGGGCCCGTCTCCAGTCCCTACAAATACACAGTGGTGGATGAAGTAAAGAAATCAAGTACTTGAGTAAAAGTACAGATACGTATAATAAAATATTACTCCAGTAAAAGTAAAAGTACTCCTTTTTTAAATTTAAGTACAAAAGTAATAAAAAGTACAAAAGTACTAAATTTTTTATGTACTTAAGTAAAAAAGTACTGATAAATTTATTTTGCAATTTTATATAGGCTACTTAATTTAATTTCATATTAGCACATATTTTTTATAATCCTACTGCTCAAAATACCTGGGATTTTCCCAAAATAACCACTATATGGAGTCAAGATATATTTTTGTTGTTGATATGGACTACGTTGAT
>NW_015508139.1:31693-33774 GCF_001515645.1 Sinocyclocheilus grahami | reverse complement strand
AAATATTTGGACTTTATATCTAAAAATTACCTCAACTTAACACCAGCAAGCTTATTAGCTAGACAGTTAGCATCAGCTAACAGTATTTACTTATTTTCAGTATGGTTATGAATAAACATTCATATCTGTCCACTCGGCTAGTTAATCCAAACAATATAAAAATGTATACTGTTGATAAACAATATCAAAACAGATGTCACATAGGGCTAAATGTGTAGCATTTTAATAAAACTGCTAAAGTTACAGCAGCTGGGAATATGAACATGCATGAGTTATTTTATTTGATTTTAATGTTTTTTTACCTAAAACATAGAGACACTGATGTTGAAGTGTCTGCATTCAAACATTTCAGTGGGCTTAAATAGATCACCCGTTACAGCAGATTTAGTTTAACAACTGGCAGTTTTGACCTAAATATGATTTTCAGTTACAATAATTAATCCTAAAATTCGACATTAGTAACTTACTTTTAGCAGCATCAGACGCGCATGCGCTCACAAGATCTCCTGGTTCTTACTTGTGAGTTCAGTTCACTGGAGACTCGCACTAAACGGTTCATTTGAATCAGTGAGTTGTCGACTCGAGGACAGCTGGAATCGGATCATTCTAATTCGTTAATGAATCGTTTGGTGCGATTTGCGAACCGATTTAAGAGGTTCATTGAAAAGAATCAGTTCGTTCATGAATCAGATACTAGGTGCGTTCGACTTCATGCGGCGCCGCGCAAAACGATCGGCGGCTTACTTGAAGCAGTGCATGCCGGTTAGAAATTTAGTCCGACTTGAACCGGCGCCGACGCTATGTCACTGTCACGTGTGGCAGCAAAGTACCGCGAGAGCGTTTGGAGAGCAGCTTTTTCAGAGCGACTGCAGGAGCGCTGATGACGACACAGCTGTTTCACGATTGGCCAGATTCACCACATGACAACAATGATGTGTGTTTCAAACATCTTCAAATCCAATACTGCGTTTTTAGAACATTAAAAGCTTTTTTACTGTAGTCGCAATGTTATATTGAGTCACGTTTATCATGAAAGCATATATACCCCCACTTTATTAGTATTTAAATAGTATATATTTACGTTGAACTTTATTCTTGAACAGATGGCGATGTATTAAGACGTATAACAGTATATATCTGTTGTTCATGAAAACGTTTCTGAAACGTCTGTGTATTTGACAAATGTTGCATTTTATTCACTTCATCTGTGATAGAGTATGCAAACACCGTGTGAGCATCACTAACGGGAGCAGAAAGTGTCCGGCTTGACGGCTCCGTTTTCAACTCCGCCCCCGACTGCAAGCGGCTACTCTCGTTGACTGCCTTCTGTAGCGGTGCTTCAAGTCGAACGCACCTACTGCTTCTGCATCTCGGAGCACGTGATATATTATAAGGAGTAACGATATGTTTTATGAAATGTAGTGAAGTAAAAAGTACGATCTTATGCTTTGGAATGTAGTGAAGTAAAAGTAAAAGTTACTCAAAATAAAACTATTCTAGTAAAGTACAGATACTTGAAAAATTTACTTAAGTACAGTAACGAAGTAAAGCTACTCCGTTACTGTCCACCACTGCTAATACAGTAGGTCATATGAACACACATATACTGTATATGACTTCTCATGCAGATGATATACACCGTTTAATTCCTCAGAATTAAATGCAGCCAAACAGCCAGACAAGTAAACACAGTCTGATTGTGGAAGATTCAACATAAAGCATCACTTTGAATGACCGTAATGCACGGTAAACACGCGCTGATTTTGCACTTCTCATAGCAACCATCTCAATCTTCTCGGAGAAAGATAGTTGCAGCAGCGAGCTCTCACTCAAAGGGGGAAGAAACCGCAGCACTGGATTCCGAGCCTCGAGAGAACGCTGGATCCAAGGATTGCAGGCAGAGAAAGGGCACTGTGTCCAACCCATCCGCTAGATCCATGTGCGATACCCCACATTCTCAATCGCTGCCTTGCCTCAGCAGTAGCGGGACCGAATTGCGAGATCGCAAGCACAGACACACTCCTCGGAGGGTGCCCGACAGGAGCGGAGCATTAACAGCGGTGAGAAGCACAATCAGCCCC
>NW_015508139.1:21116-30997 GCF_001515645.1 Sinocyclocheilus grahami | reverse complement strand
AAACAATATAAAAACAGATGTCACATAGGGCTAAATGCATAGCATTTTAGTAAAACTGCTAACGTCACAGCAGCGGGGAAGATAAACGTGCATGAGTTATTTTATTTAATCTGTGTTATTTTAATGTTTTTTACCTAAAACATAGAGACTCTGATGTTAATGTGTCTTCATTCAATCATTTCAGTGGGCTTAAACAGATCACCCTTTACAGCAGATTTAGTTCACAAACAACTGACAGCTTTGACCTAAATATGATTTTCAGTTACAATAATTAGTACTAAATTTCAACATTAGTAACTTACTTTTAACAGCATCAGATGCGCGCACGCTCACAAGATCTCCCGGTTCTTACTTGTGAATTCAGTTCACTGGAGCCTCGCACTAAACGGTTCATTTGAATCAATGAGTTGTCGACTCGAGAACAGCTGCAATCGGTTCATTCTAATTCGTCAATGAGTCGGTTGGTGCGATTTGCGGACCGATTTAAGAGGTTCATTGAAAAGAATCAGTTCGTTCATGAATCAGATACTAGGTGCGTTCGACTTCATGCGGCGCCGCGCAAAACGATCGGCGGCTTACTTGAAGCAGTGCATGCCGGTTAGAAATTTAGTCCGACTTGAACCGGCGCCGACGCTATGTCACTGTCACGTGTGGCAGCAAAGTACCGCGAGAGCGTTTGGAGAGCAGCTTTTTCAGAGCGACTGCAGGAGCGCTGATGACGACACAGCTGTTTCACGATTGGCCAGATTCACCACATGACAACAATGATGTGTGTTTCAAACATCTTCAAATCCAATACTGCGTTTTTAGAACATTAAAAGCTTTTTTGCTGTAGTCGCAATGTTATATTGAGTCACGTTTATCATGAAAGCATATATACCCCCACTTTATTAGTATTTAAATAGTATATATTTACGTTGAACTTTATTCTTGAACAGATGGCGATGTATTAAGACGTATAACAGTATATATCTGTTGTTCATGAAAACGTTTCTGAAACGTCTGTGTATTTGACAAATATTGCATTTTATTCACTTCATCTGTGATAGAGTATGCAAACACCGTGTGAGCATCACTAACGGGAGCAGAAAGTGTCCGGCTTGACGGCTCCGTTTTCAACTCCGCCCCCGACTGCAAGCGGCTACTCTCGTTGACTGCCTTCTGTAGCGGTGCTTCAAGTCGAACGCACCTACTGCTTCTGCATCTCGGAGCACGTGATATATTATAAGGAGTAACGATATGTTTTATGAAATGTAGTGAAGTAAAAAGTACGATCTTATGCTTTGGAATGTAGTGAAGTAAAAGTAAAAGTTACTCAAAATAAAACTATTCTAGTAAAGTACAGATACTTGAAAAATTTACTTAAGTACAGTAACGAAGTAAAGCTACTCCGTTACTGTCCACCACTGCTAATACAGTAGGTCATATGAACACACATATACTGTATATGACTTCTCATGCAGATGATATACACCGTTTAATTCCTCAGAATTAAATGCAGCCAAACAGCCAGACAAGTAAACACAGTCTGATTGTGGAAGATTCAACATAAAGCATCACTTTGAATGACCGTAATGCACGGTAAACACGCGCTGATTTTGCACTTCTCATAGCAACCATCTCAATCTTCTCGGAGAAAGATAGTTGCAGCAGCGAGCTCTCACTCAAAGGGGGAAGAAACCGCAGCACTGGATTCCGAGCCTCGAGAGAACGCTGGATCCAAGGATTGCAGGCAGAGAAAGGGCACTGTGTCCAACCCATCCGCTAGATCCATGTGCGATACCCCACATTCTCAATCGCTGCCTTGCCTCAGCAGTAGCGGGACCGAATTGCGAGATCGCAAGCACAGACACACTCCTCGGAGGGTGCCCGACAGCTGTCACGTGTGGCAGCAAAGTACCGCGAGAGCGTTTGGAGAGCAGCTTTTTCAGAGCGACTGCAGGAGCGCTGATGACGACACAGCTGTTTCACGATTGGCCAAATTCACCACATGACAACAATGATGTGTGTTTCTAACATCTTCAAATCCAATACTGCGCATAAATCTGTGTTTTTAGAACATTAAAAGCTTTTTTACTGTAGTCGCAATGTTATATTGAGTCACGTTTATCATGAAAGCATATATACCCCCACTTTATTAGTATTTAAATAGTATATATTTACGTTGAACTTTATTCTTGAACAGATGGCGATGTATTAAGACGTATAACAGTATATATCTGTTGTTCATGAAAACGTTTCTGAAACGTCTGTGTATTTGACAAATGTTGCATTTTATTCACTTCATCTGTGATAGAGTATGCAAACACCGTGTGAGCATCACTAACGGGAGCAGAAAGTGTCCGGCTTGACGGCTCCGTTTTCAACTCCGCCCCCAACTGCAAGCGGCTACTCTCGTTGACTGCCGTCTGTAGCGGTGCTTCAAGTCGAACGCACCTACTGCTTCTGCGTCTCGGAGCACGTGATATATTATAAGGAGTAACGATATGTTTTATGAAATGTAGTGAAGTAAAAAGTACGATCTTATGCTTTGGAATGTAGTGAAGTAAAAGTAAAAGTTACTCAAAATAAAACTATTCTAGTAAAGTACAGATACTTGAAAAATTTACTTAAGTACAGTAACGAAGTAAAGCTACTCCGTTACTGTCCACCACTGCTAATACAGTAGGTCATATGAACACACATATACAGTATATGACTTCTCATGCAGATGATATACACCGTTTAATTTCTCAGAATTAAATGCAGCCAAACAACCAGACAAGTAAACACAGTCTGATTGTGAAATATTCAACATAAAGCATTACTTTGAAGGACCGTAATGCACGGTAAAAACGCGCTGATTTTGCACACAAACCTTTTCTTCCCTCGAGAAGAAACTTCTCATAGCAACCATATCAATCTCCTCGGAGAAAGATAGTTGCAGCAGCGAGCTCTCTCTCAAAGGGGAAAGAAACCGCAGCGCTGGATTCCGAGCCTCGAGAGAACGCTGGATCCAAGGATTGCAGGCAGAGAAAGGGCGCTGTCTCCAACCCATCCGCTAGATCCATGTGCGATACCCCACATTCTCAATCGCTGCCTTGCCTCAGCAGTAGCGGGACCGAACTGCAAGATCGCAAGCACAGACACACTCCTCGGAGGGTGCCCGACAGGAGCGGAGCATTAACAGCGGTGAGAAGCACAATCAGCCCCTCGAGAGCTGACTGTGCGAGCTCCGCTGCCCAGCAAATGCTGCTCATTATAATATTAGACATAATATGCTTGTGCAACTGGTGCTTGTGCAACTTGCGAGCTCATCGACGACCTCCACATCAACCTCCTTGGAGGAAGAAAGATGGAGTGTCGAGCCCGCTCCCCGGGGGGAAGAACCGCATTGCGGGCTTCCGATCCCAGAGAGCGGGCACTGGATCCATATGCGAACCCCACGAGCGCAGCCACCGCTCCACCTCGGTGAAAGCGGGGACAGCACCACGAGGATCACTGGTAAAGGCTCCCTCCTCAAAGAGAGCCTTCCGAAAGGGAAGTATACACAGTAACAAACGACTCTGCATGCTTCACTCCCAAGCAGACAACACACAAACTCACAAAATCCCCACCTGAAATATAGCACAGGCAGGGAGGAACACACAGCCTGAACGCTGCCTGCTCTTGCTCAAATGCTTCTTTTGACTGAAGCTTTGACATAATGGAGCTTATAAGTGGACAAACAACACTAAATAAGACTCACAACAAATAGCGACTGACACACACACAGAACACTTGCTGAATAACAGAAAGCTGACACCGGTTCCACTGCACGTGCTTTTAAGTGTCCTGGTCACCCCGCCCGTGACGTCTCGCCCATCCATTGGACTGATTACACACGTGATTCAGAGCGTGGTCATGCTGAAGGCATTCCCATAGCATTTCGACGCAGCTCGTGTTCCTGAAGGGGAACCAAAACTAGGAACAGTTTGGCTCTGGATGGAACGCTACTATCGTGATGGTGCTTTATGTGGGAGCCCTCTACACCTGTCATGAGGCATCAAAATGTGCAACAAACACAAATATTTGCAAACATTTGAGTTGCTCCTCCCATTTGAGTGGCCCCTCCCCTAACAGATGTAATGTCACTCCAAACTTTTGCTATAACTTGAGAGCCCTGATTCTGTGTGAACTGAGTTAAGGGAAGGAAGTGGGAGAGAATAAACATATGTGAAGGAAGAACATGTGAGAAAGAAGCTTTCGTGCATCTTCTCTTAGTTAAATGTGGAAACAGATGCCTGTATGTTAATACTCTGTGTATTTGTATTGTCTATATCTCAAGAGATCAAAGTGTCTGAGGTTCTTCCAGCCTTACAGCTTGCACAGTTATAAATATGTAATCATTATGTATCTCAACTATTATAATTTGTTTGGGTTTGCAGAGATTTGCAAATTATATATTCCCTAATATAATCGTAGTAACAATATACACAGGCAAAGCAAGTTCTGATGTTTCTCTCAGTGGTGTGGTTTGGTTGTAGACGTACGATGTAGTGGAAGTCACAGCATTATGTGGGTTGTTTCTGTATAGTGGGCCTCATTTTTCTGAGGAAAGGTAGCAAAAAATGAGACTTTAGAGTTACAGCAAGAACTTCTCACATGTTCACGTGTTGCACCAGCTTCTTTAGCTCATCATTGAAGACACGTCTTTATTTGTGCATTGCTATCTTTGGAGCTGCTTGTAGTGAGAAAATGACAGAAGTGTTAAGAGGCCTAATAAAGGAGTTGAGCTGATGGTTGTGGTTTGACTTCTCCTCTGTTTCTGCTCTATGGTTTTAACCAGAGTCGGGGAGATAGTTATTCTAGTGGGAGCTTCTGTCAGTTCTTGTTCTCCATACTGATAGTTAAACAAGTGCCATATGAGGCAAATATCATATATATTCCAAACCTGTAAGCAACTTAAGATATTTTGATGAAATCCGAGTGCTTTCTGACCCTCCATAGACAGCAAGTGTCCTACCATGGTAAAGGCATAGAAACGTAGTAAGGACATCATTAAAATAGTACGGGACATCAGTGGTTCAACTGTAATTTTACAAAGCTACAAGAATACTTTTTGTGTGCAAAGAAAGTAAAAATAATGACTTCACAGTGTGAGAACAATTACTGGGAGACATTCTCTGTCATGCTTCGCTCCCAAGCAGACAACGCACAGACTGTGTGCATCACCGCAGGGAGGAACACACAGCCTGAAATGCTGTCCACTTCCGATCTTATGCTTTGTTTTCTCTGTATCCTTTGCCATGATATTTCTTTTGTTTTTCAGACAAACAACATCAAATAAGACTCACAGAACGAAAATTATACTTGACACAACACATAGGGCTTGCTGAATGACAGAAAGCTGACGCCAGTTCCACCTCACGTGCTTTTATAGCTTCTTAGTCACTGCGTCACCCGCCTGTGACGTCTCGCGCTGTGTGTACATTAATGAGGAAAAAAATTAAGTTAAATGATTTTAGCAAATGGCTGCAATATAACAAAGAGTGAAAAATGTAAGGGGGTCTGAATACTTTCCGTACCCACTGTATATACTCAGACCACATCGTTTTGAGTCCTTTCATGATTCTATTAAGTCCATTTACATTGTGAACACCAAAGAGCATTAAAGTCACTCGCAGCTGGTTCCCTTTGTTCACTTTAACTGAACTGGGTTTGGTTAATTTAAAATACAGTTTATGTGAAAACACTCTTAAGTGTTCAAATTATTTTCATGGCCACTATAATGTCACAATTAACCTGATATAGCACATTTAGTGTTCCCAGTCCAAAATGGCCAGCCTTTTAAAAAAATGCTTCTAAATCTCATGTTATACTACATTAACACCAAATATTGGATTCAATATTTTTGTCAGCTTTTTTTTTTTTTCAATTAGGACAGATTTTTTATTTGTTTTTGGAACTGATTGATCGTAGCGGTCATTAATCTGAGCTTTTGCATCTCAGTTTTCAAAAAAAAAAAAAAAAAAATTCTGAATAATTTTGTCAATTCAATAAAATATGAGAATAATTTGCACTGTTCATCACACTAGTGCGCTTTGGGCTCAGATCAATGATGCCTACAATCAGTTTTTAAAAATACATACAAAGCCTGTCCTAATTAGAAAAAAAGTTGACAAAGGGTGGCGTTGGGAACTCTGTCATCAGGCATCAAAATGTAACACCCTGTGTGAGCAAAGTCAGTAAGTTTTAGTCCAATGTGATAACATTAAAACAGCATGAGGGTTAAGTCGATGTTGTCAGCGTCAAACAGGAAGTGAGGCTCTGTGTTTCTCAAACACTTTGACCTGATGTGGTTTGGAGTCTGTAGTTTGTTCTGTTCCAGTGAAGGATCAGTCATGTAAAACAATGATCACATTAATGTTCATATTTGCTTGTAGTGTGTTTGCGAATGTGCAAGTGTTTTACTACATAAAGTGTGAATGACACACTTTCCATTTGAATTACATATTTGAATATAAATATGTATATATATATATATATATATACATGTACAAAATGGTAATTCAAAGTGCATTACATAAAAAGGAATAAAAAGATTCATAAAAAGAATCACAACAATAAAAGCAAAGAATAAACATTTTAGTACAAAAAGTAAAAGTTGTCTCAACTTTGTCTCAGCAAAGTTGTCTCAACATACAGTAAATCTAAATGAGTCAGCGAGTGATCATTGCAGCCATCTAGTGGCTGTAGTTTAAGTTTTATGTTTTGTTTTATGGCAGCAATCTACCACTAAACCACAGCACATTGTCCATGTCATCTCCATGAATGAAAGTTAGAATTTACATCAAAAGTTTTTAAAAATGTATTATGAAAAAAAATAAAAATAAATGTATGTAAACGTAAATACCAAAAACCCCATCAAAACTGAACAACTGTAGAGTAAAAACATTCACAAAGTGATTGATATTACAGAAGAAGAAGTAGCAGAAGTAGTGGGAAACACCAAACATTCTGAGTGTGCAACCCTAGACCAGGGGTTCTCAAAGTGGAGCACTGGAGGTCTGTGACACAGTCATAATTTGATTACCACAGAGATAGATAGATAGATAGATAGATAGATAGAGATAGATGATGGATGGATGGATGGATGGCATTTCATATGACAATATATTTTTAATAAATTGTTGGTAATGAATAAGTTTTATGATTTCAATAATTAAACATACATTTGATTACAGTAAAAAATTACAGGAAAAAAATTAATGGAAGTTCCAATGGCAACTAAGAGTACTAAACACATTCTTAAACACTTTTATAATTATGAAGGTGTCCTTGGAAAATTCTCTGCCATGTAAGCCTGTAAATAAACAGTGAAGGGTTAAGATCTTGTGCACCAACTACACTTAATGTTGTTTATTCATTATGGTGTTGGTTGTAGGAGGCTGATAACAGACAGCTAGAAGTTAGATGCACGTTTTCCATTTTCTCTGAAAAGTATTACTATCTCTTCAAAATAAATGCTTTATTGAAACCTCTGACTGAAAACAGTCCCACCTACAGGAACTGTACAATTATATTTTAATAACTTTCTCATTTCAAAATCCAGTTGAATTGACAAAACAAGTAAACAAATAAAAACATTATTATAACTTTTATTAATTATAATGTAACAATTTTACTCATAATTACATCACTATCAGCATTAAGTTACATGAGGTCAAATTTTCAGTTCAGAGTCTGTTTTGTTCTGTTCACAGATTCACCTACATCTACACTGACTGTGACTCCAGACAGTCCTGTGTTCACTGGAGAGACAGTCACTCTGAAGTGTGTGATTGAGTCTCACAGTAACTGGAGATATGAGTGGTATAAAGGCACAGACAGTGTAATGTTACAGACGTCTGATTGTTACACTGTAAACAGAGACACTCTCACTATCAGAGAAGCTACTGAGTGTGATCAGGATCAGTACACGTGTAGAGGATGGATGGATGGATGTTCAGTCTCATCACAATCAAGCTCCGTTTCTCTCTCTGTGAAGGGTGAGTTGAATATCATCATCTTCCTAAACTCTATACAACATGAGAATGAGATTCGGACTCCCGAAGTTCATCAGCATAACATAAAACAATGTTAAATTAAAAAGAACAAACAACAACACACATTCACAGTAAGGCTGATGATTGTTTTAGATGATCTGATGTTGAATCACATTAGTTTTTTTTTTGTTTTTTTTTACAATTGCTAAAACACATCTCAATACTAAAGTCACTTTTTCAAAACTCTTCACACAGTTCTCCTAACCATCTTTCAACTTGACATAGCAGTTCATTTCACATTCAAAATGTACTAAAACTAACAAAATTCACTTAATTAATTTCTCAAATCAAGTCATTCTTCCATAACAATAAGGTTTTCACCAAACAAACACTTTATCACTCATAACACAAAAACCTATAAAACACTAAAAACAGCATATTATGGAAAAAAACAGCATAGCATTATACAATGTTTTATTTTGTAAAATTTCTTTACAAAACAAGAATGATACTCTCTACTGTTTATAAATCAGGGATTTGGTCTGTATAACCCTTTGTAGTTCTTTGTTCAATTCGCACCATCAGAATGAACCAAATGAAAAGTTGGCTTCAAACTTTTATTTTCAATTCCTTTGGAACAATTTACAAACGGATAATTGTCTCTCATTTTAATAAAAAATGTTACGAGTTTGAGTTGTGCCCGAATCTTATTTTTGAACTAACATAAAAATGATTAATTATTCTGATTTTCTACTTCTCTGTTTTGCGCTCCCGGTTGGACCGTACGATGTATTTACCCAGAGCGCTGTATGTAGGCTATATCATAATACATCAATCTAAAACACGGCGCTCAAGTTCAAAGAAATTCAGCTTCTAAAAACAAGTCTCTAGACCTTTAAAAAAAGCTCTGACAACAAGTTTCTGTTTGCATCTCCGCGTGTGTGCGCGAGTGCGTGTCTGTAGGCTACTTTGTGTGCGTCTGTGAGAGAGAATGGGAGAAAGAAAGCGTGATTTCCATACATAAAAAAGATTGAAGACATGGAAATTGTTTTTGTAATTTTTACCCTATTGTTTTTTATATTTATTTGCTCAATGTCTTCTGGGGTTTTTGTTTCTTTTACTGTTGTAGATATCCCATAGTATAACAAAAATATTATATATCGCTTCATTGTGTTTGGGCCCCCCTGGACCAGCAAGCATAGGCACGTGCCTAGAATGCCTATGCGCAGGGCCGTAGCTGGGGCCCTTTTCTCCCATTTAATTTCTTGGATTTACATTAAGAACACTGACAGCAGCTAGTAAATTAGGAGCAGTCACTTTAAGAGACAATTCATCCAATATATTGATACACGTTCGATTTCTTTCTCAACTGTTTACTTTCACTTAAGACATAACCTACAATTTTTTCGAGGATACTCACAAAGACAGGTATTGTGACAATGTTGTATGTATTTGTCATTTCAAGAGCAAGAAGAGACAAAACTCAATTTGGTGTTCAAGGACTGTGAGACGCGGCTCTCTGCGTGCACGCTGAGCGCACAGAACAGTGCAGGGGTGCTGAATTAATCTTTTCATGTCTTTTTGTGTATAAACTGGCGAGGTGTATTTGTTCGTTCAGGCACGGGAGGAAGCGAAGAAGATCTTGGTTCGTGTTTGCGCGGCTCTCCGTGTGCGCACCTCAGCGCGGAAACACTCCGTTGAGTTTGAATGCTTTAAACTGTTTTGAATGCTTAAATTGGCAAGACTTAAAACATGTGCAATTGATAAACTTTCATGAAGACGCGCAGGCTGTCTTTTTAAGCTGGCCTCTAGCAGTCGGTTGAAATCGCTGTATAGTCAAGTCAAGTCAAGTCTGCTTTATTGTCAATTCTTCCA
>NW_015508139.1:11485-15350 GCF_001515645.1 Sinocyclocheilus grahami | reverse complement strand
CCTCTATTTATGTTGTATAGTGTAACAGACATTGACTAGCAAAATGATTCCTATTTCCAAAAGGAGGTTTTTGTAACAGTGTTTTGAATTAATCTCACTGGTGTTTTCAAGACAGTGAAGTAGTGTGTGTATTTGACAGGTTTGTGTGTCATCTGAGGCCAAAGTTTGAGTCTGACAAAAGAGAACATGACTAAAGTATTTGATTTTGACCTGGAAGTTTGAAGTCTGCACGAGTTGGTGTATAGTTTTGAGACTGTGTTTACAGGTGTGAGGAAATGGTGAATTGATTCATGAATTGTGTTAGCAATCGAGAAAAACTGTAATTCAGTTCCAGATACACAATGTATTTGAGCAGTGTTTAGTTTAATTTTATATTAAGGAATATACTTTGTTTAGTGAACTAAAATGAAATATGTTGACAGTAATAATGTGCTGACCGCATAAATATTAGTTTTGGAATTTAAACTTAAATGGTTTAAAGCAATTTACAGTGTTAGAGGTTTTTTATGTAAATAAATAAGAGTGACCAATAACACCTATAAGTGAAATCTACACTGCATCACTGTACACTCACAGATAAACCGCAGCTGACTCTGACTGTAAAACCCCAGAGTTCAGTGTTCACTGGAGACACAGTTACTCTGAGCTGTGATGTGGGACAGTTAACTGGATGGACAATTCACTGGATTAAAGACTCAAACCCTGAATCCACGGGTGATGCAACTAAAACAATCAAGTCTGTGAGAGTCTCTGATGGAGGAGTGTACAAGTGTATAGCACAACGAGGAAACTACTACAGCTACTACAGTAATGCAGTTACGATAACAGTAAAAGGTCAGCGCTCTCTTACTTTCTATACTTTTTTTAATGGAAGACAACTTTGTGTTTGTTAGAAAACATGATAATTACTGTCATGCATTAACAATGTCAGTTAAACTAAATGTCAAATAATAATAATAATAATTTAGGTATCACAAATCATCTGAAATATGTTCAGACATGCGAAGTGTGTTTTTTGCTCATTTCACAGAGAGACCCAAACCTGTAGTTGATGTTCATCCTGATGGACGTGTGTTCAGAGGAGAGACGGTCACTCTCACATGTGACACACAGCAGACAGGAGTCTGGCAGTACAGCTGGTATAAAGACAGAAAACGAGTTTATAGCCCAAGACAAAACCAGAACTATAAAATCCCATCTGTGGATTCATCTCATAGTGGTGTGTACAGCTGCAGAGGAACTCAGTCACAAGCACCAACATACTCACAGATGAGTGACGGAGTTACACTGACAGTATCAGGTGAGAGCTTTCATTTTTCCTTACATCATTTCAGAACAAACAGATTGAGTAGGATATCGTCCTCTTTTGGAAGACCAAACAAAGTAGTTTCGCTTTCACAACGAAGCTCACAGCGTCTTCACAACATGGCGGCAGCGGCAACAATACTACAGTGAGAATAAAAGTTACGCCTTCTTTCTTTGCGTGAACATTTGGGCGGTGTTATGCAAATCTTCCCACATAGTGACGTAGATACCGTATGTGGGGGCGTGTTAGCATGAGCCGTTTTAGAATTTGGCTGCCCCCTAATAATTGACTAATTGTTAGTTGACCAGAAGAGGCTTGGTTGACCAAAATGTTATTAGTCGCTTAGTCACAGAAGAAAAAAAAAACACATTGGCGAAGTCACGCAGATTGTTAATGGCTGGTCTTTGTGGTAATACATTGGGCAGGACATACAAATGCTCGCCTATCATCCATCGACCTAATATGACTTATCGTCTGAAATATGTTATTATTAGCAACTTTACATGGCCGCTCAGTCTAATGTTAACCGAGAGAAATGTGCGCTATTCGAGTGTCTGTGTGGAGTATGAAGAGTAGCGCGCTTACTGCAGGACAAATGGAGGCGCTGGTGCGCTCACTTGCTCAAAATACTCCCTTGCTCAAAATACTCCCTTGCTCAAAATACTCCCTCATTAAGATAAATTGTGCTTTTGTAAAATAATGAAAGCAATCAGGATGCGCTTTCTGCCGTCTCAGTTTCTGTGAACTTGAGCACGAAACTCCGTTTATATCTTTGCCTTACAGACATTAAAATTATATCTACAGAGAGTGAAATGTCTCATTTCAAATAAACCAATTCAAATAGAAGATCTAATATACTCAGATTATGTAATCTGTATGAAACATGCATACAGACAAATATATTGCGGAGATGACAAGACAGTGTCGCCAACTTAAATCTCTTAAACCAAAAACAAAAGCACCAGTTTATCAGTGAATTATTAAAATGTTAATGCAGTCTCCGTAATTTTTTTCCTGATACATTCATAATCATTACTTCTGTGGTGCGCTGTAGCAAGCTTTATGCGTGTGCTTGAGCGCTTATTAGGCTATATAGGCAATTAAAGGCTCATTATAATGATTTAAATGGCTTATTATTAAAAGTGTGATTAGTCGACTAATGCTTAAAACAACTACCAGTCGAAAAATCCTTAGTCGAGGGCAGCCCTAATGTAAAGTTTAAGATTTTACATGTAAAGATTAAAATAACACTTCATTGTATTCATATTTCATATCTGGTATTTGTCTGTTTTTTATTTTACAGATTTACCCAGATCTACACTGACTGTGACACCAAAGAGTGTGTTCACTGGAGAGACAGTCACTCTGAAGTGTGTGATTGAGTCTCACAGTAACTGGAGATATGAGTGGAATAAAGGCAGAGACAGTGTAATGTTACAGACGTCTGATCGTTACACTGTAAACAGAGACACTCTCACTATCAGAGGAGCGAATGAGTCTGATCAGGTTCAGTACTGGTGTAGAGGACAGAGAGATGGAAGACCAAAATCATCACTGGAGAGTAACCGGATACATCTGTCTGTTAATGGTTAGTTAATATTTTGAGAAATACTTGTCTGTTGTTTAAAATGACAATATACTCATAAAACTTGGGGTTCCCCGAGAAACTTTTTGAAAGCCTTCAGGAGATCTGCAGTGATGTTCAATAAGTGCTTGTTTTTTTTTCAGTGTCAGGTTCAGGTCAGATTTCTGTCTTCAGCATCCTCAGTTTTCTTCTGGCAGCTTGTCCGTATCTGCTGGCGACAGTCGTGCTGCTGTTCAAATGCTACAGAGCGAGAGGTACAACTTCTGTCTGATTCGTCTCTCTCCTCTGAGTGTCTTTTCTGTAAACCATTCACATTCACTGACAGACAGGCCTTTACTCTTTCTCTTTTTATATGTTATAAATCAATATTTACAACACATGGTGGTCATTCATAAGCAGTATCTGCAGTGGAAGCAAAACAGAAAGAGTCAAACTGAATTATACAAGTTAATGGTGTGTGTGTGTGTGTGTGTGTGTGTGTGTGTCACAGTTGCATCTACTGAAGACCAAAGCCAGTATGCCGTAACAGAGGAACAAGCTTCAACCTGATTTCATCCATTCTTCAAACTGCATATATAGAGTCACAGGATGCTGGAGCCTCAGGCTGAAGGCTGGGAAACTCGCAAGACTAACAGACACACATTCACACTCTCACACATATGGACAATTTAGTGTTTCTAATTCTCCTGGGGCCTCATGTATAAAGCTTTATATAGATTTCTTCCTAAATGTGTGCATACCCACAAAAGCTAGATTTTGCGTACGTACAAAATTTTTCAGATTTATAAAGCCATGCATATGCCAGAACCTGGGAAAAATTCCCTTTGTAATACCCAGTCAGCGGTCGATTGTGTTTACATGAACCTCCACCCCGTCTCCTCCCCGAAATAGCCATATATGGAGCTTACAACGCCTAGTTTTAATATGCATAACGTAATCTGCATATCATTTCCATGCATATTCCATCCACGTGA
>NW_015508139.1:3085-11343 GCF_001515645.1 Sinocyclocheilus grahami | reverse complement strand
AGTCGAAAAATCCTTAGTCGAGGGCAGCCCTAATGTAAAGTTTAAGATTTTACATGTAAAGATTAAAATAACACTTCATTGTATTCATATTTCATATCTGGTATTTGTCTGTTTTTTATTTTACAGATTTACCCAGATCTACACTGACTGTGACACCAAAGAGTGTGTTCACTGGAGAGACAGTCACTCTGAAGTGTGTGATTGAGTCTCACAGTAACTGGAGATATGAGTGGAATAAAGGCAGAGACAGTGTAATGTTACAGACGTCTGATCGTTACACTGTAAACAGAGACACTCTCACTATCAGAGGAGCGAATGAGTCTGATCAGGATCAGTACTGGTGTAGAGGACAGAGAGATGGAAGACCAAAATCATCACAGGAGAGTAACCGGATACATCTGTCTGTTAATGGTTAGTTAATATTTTGAGAAATACTTGTCTGTTGTTTAAAATGACAATATACTCATAAAACTTGGGGTTCCCCGAGAAACTTTTTGAAAGCCTTCAGGAGATCTGCAGTGATGTTCAATAAGTGCTTGTTTTTTTTTCAGTGTCAGGTTCAGGTCAGATTTCTGTCTTCAGCATCCTCAGTTTTCTTCTGGCAGCTTGTCCGTATCTGCTGGCGACAGTCGTGCTGCTGTTCAAATGCTACAGAGCGAGAGGTACAACTTCTGTCTGATTCGTCTCTCTCCTCTGAGTGTCTTTTCTGTAAACCATTCACATTCACTGACAGACAGGCCTTTACTCTTTCTCTTTTTATATGTTATAAATCAATATTTACAACACATGGTGGTCATTCATAAGCAGTATCTGCAGTGGAAGCAAAACAGAAAGAGTCAAACTGAATTATACAAGTTAATGGTGTGTGTGTGTGTGTGTGTGTGTGTGTGTGTCACAGTTGCATCTACTGAAGACCAAAGCCAGTATGCCGTAACAGAGGAACAAGCTTCAACCTGATTTCATCCATTCTTCAAACTGCATATATAGAGTCACAGGATGCTGGAGCCTCAGGCTGAAGGCTGGGAAACTCGCAAGACTAACAGACACACATTCACACTCTCACACATATGGACAATTTAGTGTTTCTAATTCTCCTGGGGCCTCATGTATAAAGCTTTATATAGATTTCTTCCTAAATGTGTGCATACCCACAAAAGCTAGATTTTGCGTACGTACAAAATTTTTCAGATTTATAAAGCCATGCGTATGCCAGAACCTGTGAAATATTCCCTTTGTAATACCCAGTCAGCGGAAGATTGTGCATACATGAATAAATATCATTATTATCATTAATATCATTATTATAAAAGTATTCTCTCAGAACATGAGTTTTTCTATTTAGAACACAATTAAAGTGGAATTGTCATGTGGCAAGCAATCCTCGCTGTGATTAAAACATTAAATCACATACCACAGGACAATTGTTCGAAAGCAGCACATCCACTGAAAATATTTCTGTGTAAATTCATATAAAAATGTTGCAATTTCTGGATAATAATTTCATGAAATTTCAGTGCTTAACTTCATTATTGAGAGTGTCATATTTAATCTAATTGTGTATGTCAAATGTAAAACCTTTGCTTCATTATTTCGCTCACTCCAGTAAAAGAGTGCGTACGCATGGTCTAGTGTCCGTACAAAACTGTTAAATAAAAATAAATACATTTTACTGCAGTTTATAAGTTCTTATACACGGATTAGAAATGTTCAAACTAATGGCATTTCAGCCCAGAGATGTTTTTATTCAGTTTTAACCTGATTGTCAATAAAAGAGTTGTAGTCATTGTATTGTACTGCATTTCATGTTTTGAAACTAAAGCGCTGTAATATAAACTATTAAATCTCATCATATGAAGACATTGGGAGAGAGTGACAACTGATATGTACATAATTTTATGTAAGTTTCTGTTATAAAGATCTCATTGATTTACATTATACTTCAGAATTTTGTCCATATAAATATCAACACTGCACCAAATTGCATATTTTTGCTCAGTTTAGGCCTTGGAATAAAACTATAATTTCATAATTATAACATTTTCTTTTAGCATTTAACAGAAATACTACTAACAACAGTTATGTGATGTCAAATTACATCTTAACATGTTTTGTTTGTTTATGATACACTTTTTTTTTCTTTTTAGAATAAATGGTTTTGTTTAGACAATAATAATAATAACCTTCTATATGTCTTGTCATCTGATTGATATTATACTTTTTTAACAAATAAAAGGGCTTTATATATTTACTGGACTGAAGAGACTTTACCTGTTTATCCAAACATAATTGTATTATTTTTTTCAGTTCTCAGTAATCATTGTATTGTATTGCATTACATGTTTTGAAACTAAAGAGCTGTAATATAAACTATTAAATCTCATCATATGAAGACATTGGGAGAGAGTGACAACTGATATTTATATAATTTTATGTAAGTTTCTGTTATACTGTTATAAAGATCTCATTGATTTACATTATACATCAGAATTTTGTCCATATAAATATCAGCACTGCACCAAATTGCATATTTTTGCTCAGTTTAGGCCTTAGAATAAAACTATAATTTCATAATTATAACATTTTCTTTTAGCATTTAACAGTTTCTTAATTTTGTATAAATGCTTTCACTTAGTGCAACGAGCATACAACTCTTATTAGACATTACACACATTTTGCACAGAGTATTTGATACAATATGACTGCAAATGTAATAAAGAGAAAATAGAATGCATTACATTGTAAGCACATTATGAATTAAGAGTTTTAGAAATTACACTAGAAATAGTGTCTCTATGAAACAGTAACATCTTGACATTACATTCTCAAAGGCATTTACTTCACAGATCCGTAGTTCACTGAGAAGCTATGCAAACAGCTGTCATTATCGCGAACGATTTCTTTGATTTCAGAATCACGCAATAAAATCCTCTGCAATTTTTTTGCGTAGCTTGTCAGTGAACTACGGCTATGTGTAGTAAATGCTGCTCCATCTGAAAGCACGTGATGATGATTTCCTGCTGATTACAGAACCGGCTTTACTAAGAAAATGCGCATGACAATCACATTCGATTAATCGTGCAGCCCTAATGAAGACTGCAATCAAGGTAAAGAGGATTGCGGTGGCGTACAGGAGTCGTACAGTAAG
This sequence comes from Sinocyclocheilus grahami, assembly GCF_001515645.1. Lineage (NCBI taxonomy): Eukaryota > Metazoa > Chordata > Actinopteri > Cypriniformes > Cyprinidae > Sinocyclocheilus > Sinocyclocheilus grahami. The sequence continues at coordinate 8,198 of NW_015508139.1, read as the reverse complement.
CACGAGTCCGTTATAATAATGCGTGTAAGAGTGCTCTTGACGCACTGATCGCACAGGCACAGATATTTCCATACATTCACGTTGTTTCCACACACATTCACCATAATGTTGTTATTTGTCATGTTTATGTTGCTGTTTAGTTATACAGGATGGATCCGTGTACTGTTAATACACAGATGATCGATGATTTACTTCTTTTTGGCTGCTTTGGGTTTCGCCGTTTTGGGTTTGGCTGCTTTGGCCTTTTTAGAGCTCTTGGCTGCTTTCTTAGGAGTCGCTGGTTTCTTTGCTTTTTTGGGGTTCTTTGTTGTCGGAGTCGTTCTTCTCCACACCGTAGCCACCGGCAGCGAGCACTTTCTTCAGGGCGGTGAGAGACACTGATATAAAGTTGGTTCGACGTTTGAGGTTTGACATTTGTCAGAGATTCAGCCTCGGAAATCTTCAATAGTTCTTAAACGATTTAGCACAAGGACAAGAAACATAATGTGTTATAATTGTTTTCAAATGTAGAAGAGAACACACAATGTGTTTTATTTGTTTTAATCTGCCTTAAGGTATTGTAACTGATAGACCTTATAATGTAAAAGTGCAGGATAGGGACCGTCTGCAAAGTGCAAAACGAAGAGCAAAAAGCACAATTATTCCATCTAAATGCTTCACTTGTGAAATGTATAAAAAATACATCTCGAATCTAAGGGCTGTGTCTTATTACTGGTTCATAAAAGAACATTTAGATGTTGATTTTATTCACAGAACTATAGCATAACAAAAGTTATTGAAATGGAACGATTGAGAAAAAGCTTGCAAAGCATTACAAAGATTGTGCAGTTTACCGCCCCCTAGAGGAAGATATTGCACTTGTTTTGACCAAATTTGACATTCAGAAATGTAAATAACTTAATTTAGAATGCACACAGTTTGATATCTAAACTTCAAGGGGTGTGTCTTGTTACTTGTTCAAAGAACAATATTTACAGCCATCTTTTACCATCATATGTAAATCAGGATGCACGATATTGAATTAAATTTGAACCTGTTAACACATTCATTTTTAAAGCATACAGTATTCCATCTCAATTTCAAAGGGTGTGTCTTGTTACTGGATCATAGACGGATATTAAAATGTTGGTTTTATTCACAAAACTATAACACAGCACATGATATTGAAATGTCAACGAATACATCAATCAATGTAAAGTAAATACACTCTTCTATCTTAACTTCAAAGGGTGTGTCTTGTTAGTGGTTCCTAAACAAACATGTAGATGTTGGTTTTATTCACAGAACTATAAGACAACACATGATATTAAAATGTGAACAAATGGAATAAGACAACTGTAGCCAAATTCCTTAACACGTCTGTGTGTGGTGGCTCTTGATGCCTTGACCCCAGCCTCAGTCCATTCCTTGTGAAGTTCACTCAAATTCTTTTTCTCTCCGGCGGTACTATTTACATATTATTAAGATCGGAAAGAACTATCTCTATGATAATTAAGCTCTTTGTAGGGAAAGGAGCATAGTTTAATACACAATTTGGAGTGGAAGCTGGGTCGAGGCAGAGTATAATTTCTTACAAAAAAAGAAAAAGCGTATTAAAATGTGCAGTACGCCGCCCCCTAGAGGAACACATTGCATTTGCTTCGACTGAGTTTAAAATTCAGAAATGTGAATACATTAATTTAAAATACACAGAGTCTGACATTTCATCCTCAAAGGGTGTGTCTTGTTGCTGGTTCATACAACCACATTTCCATGTATATTTTACATTCATAAGAAAAATTTGATACACGCTATTGAATCAAATTCAAACCTATTAAGATATATTTTTTGTAAACATACAGCCTTTTATCTCATCTTCAAAGGATGTGTCTTGTTACTGGTTCATAGAATAACAGTTAGACATTGGCTGAATTTGCAGAACTATAACACACCACATGCTATTGAAATGTAAACACATACGTCAATTAATACAAAATACAAAAACTCTTTTATTTCAGCTTTATGGGGTGTGTCTTGTAATTGTTTCCTATAATGACATTTAGATGTAGGTTTTATTCACAAAAGACTAACACAACAAAAGCTATTGAATTGTAAAAAGTGAGAAAGAGCCCTGGAAGCTTCCCAAAGAGTGTGCAGTACACCGCCCCCTAGAGGAACACACTGCAGTTGCTTCGACTGAGTTTGATATTCAGAAATGTGAATAAATAAATTAAAAATACACAAAGCCTGACATGTCAACTTCAAAGGGTGTGTCTTGTTTCTGATTCCTAAATGAACATTTCAATTAAGGTTTTACTCTAATATGTAATTCAGTCCCTTATTTGTCCTGAGCAGTTAAACTGTCCATTATTCTTCAGAAAAACTCTCCAGGTCTCACAGACTCTGGGTAAATTGTACTAATTTTGTCTTCTGGGAAACATCTGGGTTTCTTCTGAAGCTTCTGACATAATTTAGCTATTATTTTGTCTTGTGTACTATATGTAAACACCTTTAATGCAAAATATCTTACTCAGGACAGTACTAAAAACAATTACATGCATTTTGTGTGATTCCTCTTACAAAACATTGTTGTTGTTGTTGTTTTTAATGGACCCTTTGAAAATGAGCTCGAAAATGTAATTTTTAACTAACTGATGTATTGATTAATCAGCTTAATAAACAGTTGAATTGGCTATTCAGTTTCAATTGAATGTTCTCTCATATTTATGTGACTAAACCCAACATTAAAACATTCTTCTAGAAACCAGTAACAAGACGCACCTTTTGAAGTTGAAATAGAAGACTGTATTGATTTTAAATGAATTTGAAAGGTTTGAATTTAAAACTCAGTCAAAACTACTGCAGTATCTTCCTCTAGGGGTCAGTAGTACTGGAGACTCTTTGGAAGGTTTCGCTTGTGAATTTTGAATGTCAATAATGTGACTTCTGCATCTCTTTTGACAATGAAAACAACTGCAAAATGGTCTTTAAGAAGTCTGTAACACGACACAGACTTTGAAACTGAGGTAGAGGATTGTATTTATTTTAAACTAAATTATGTATTGGTTTAACTTTCTATAGTATGTGTTCTATTATAGATTTGTGGCTTAAACAACCATCAAAATGTGTGTCTAATCTGTAACAAGACACACCCATTGAAGTTGTGTAATAAAACTGTTATAAATTAATTTATTAAAAATTAGATTTTCAAACTCAAGTCAAAACAACACTCTTTGCCAGCTTTGTCTAATTGTTGAATTTCAATACCATGTTTTGTATTATAGTTCTGTGACTAAAACAAATAAAAAAATGTTCTTATAAAAACAGTAACAAAGACATGAGGTTAATACAGAAGAGTGTATAAATTTTAAATTGATTTATTTGTTAGTTTAAATTTCAATAGTGTGTTTTTTTGGTGTCAGACTTCTGTGAAAAGGACCTGGAATAAGCCTATTGCATAACCACTGGATTATGGAATGATAATGATTTTTAATATTATTGTTCTTGTATTAATATATTTATAGTAATAATATAATAATAACCACTATCACATATCTTGTTTACAATATTTCTTAATTAAATTCAAGTGAGCGTTATAAGTGTTTGTCTTTATAGCTTTCAAAGAGCTTGGTGCACAAATTGCTCTTGTTTTGTTAATTGTAAAAAAACATTCTGGTGGGAAAACATTCATCGTTTTATCCTTTACATGTACTTTGTAGACGGTCCCTAGCTGGCCTAAGTGCTAGCTCGCTGCTGCTAGAGACTTTGTGTTTCAACACATAGAGGACGATTAAAACAAATCAACTGCGATGTGTGTTCAGTTCTACGTTCTAATGCTTTTCAGATAAGCCATTTTGTATATGATTATACTCATCCACTAAGAATTTATTGAAGTTTTAACGTCAAACGTCGAACCAACTTTATATCGGTGCGAGAGACACACCGCTCCTCTCCTTAGGAAAAAGCAACGTAATTAGCAGCTATTTCACACTCTTCATGCACACACCATGACAGCCAAAACCGTGTCATTGTAGGGATTTTCTTAATAGGAACAGACCCTGATCACCCAGCACATGAATCCCATATTCTTGGTTGATTTCCGGTCAGTATGGTAAACTCATCTACTCATGAGATCGAAACTAATTCGATCAGGAGACGACAAAGCTTTCTTGGTATCAAGGACTGAAAGAGTTCATTCACAACCTATAGAAACCCCATGTCTTGGGACCCACCAATGGATGGAACCATTATGTCCAGAACAGGAAAAGAATTAAATAATGCCCTCAGGCAAGCACAGGATATACAGCATGACGCCACATGACTATCCCATGTTTAACCACCTGCTTCCTGCATGACCGAAACCCTTACTTTCTTGTGTCACAGACAAAGAAACAGAGTGTACACAGACAATCATTAAAAAATCATTGAAAGTATTGGAGCAACTATATTCACAAATAATATGTTTTATGTCTTAAATGTGTGTGATGTGTTATTGAAACCACGATATCTTAATCGTTGCTTTCTAACTTTTCTTTTTAGTTAATTACGCATACGGTCACTACTGTAAATCAATTTAGTGTACTGTAAAATCAATTTACAGTAGAGAACTTGTCCGTGAAAAACTGACCAATGGCAAAGGAGTTCTTTTTTGACTGTTTGGTGGAAGTGGGCATAAAAGGACAAAAGAGAAATGCACCGTTAACTCAACAAAAGGTTAGTATATTATTTCTGTTTTATGCAAAACTGCGATATTTTAAGATGTTTTCACTTGTTAACAGCAAACTAACGTTATTTATCGTGTCATTTTTCATGTTGGGAGTTGGAGACTTTTTTCTGACTGACCGCTGGAATGCCGCCAAAAGGCTGATAACATGGACTGCTGAGTAAGTTAAGGTCACCTATATTAGTCAAAATAAACCTTAGTTAAACCGAGAAACACTTTTGTACGTTCTGCTGCCCTTTAATGCAAGTTAGCTCCTCTGGTGAGTCCTTATTTAACCTTAACAGCGAATTAACGTGAAATACTGAGGTAAAGTGCGTTAGGCAAACCACTGTTTCAGTGGAGATATTAAACAGTATTTTCTAGTACTTCTTTTGTTTGTTATTTTCAGATTTCTAGTCTGGATGTAGTCTG
>NW_015508139.1:0-2952 GCF_001515645.1 Sinocyclocheilus grahami | reverse complement strand
GTCTGCATCGGAGGTGTATTGGAGTCTTGTGATTGCCGTCGTAGCGGTGCTAACAGCAGGTGAGCTTCCATCAGCTTAACTAACGTTAATGTTACTAAATTAGCCAAATTAGCCTCTAGCTGCTGTTCTCCACTAACTCACAGAACAGGTTGACTTTTTAAAGAGAGGAACATGCTAACACATGTTGAATAAACATGAGCACTGCACGTTTCAAAAGCGAAACCTGGTGCGGGTGTTTTTATATCACTGTACTTCTGAAGGAAACCGACTGTCTTCAGACAATTTTGGATGTCATTTTCATTTCTTCTTGCATGTAATGTCTGATAAAGCAGCGTTTGTGTGTACAGCATTACCGGGGAAACCTCGATCTCTCCCACTCCAACAGTGCCCCCTGCTGGCAGAGAATGAATTTGCATATATATTCCGCCACAAATAGAGTGCAAGTCTGTGGGAAACACTGTAATATTATTTATGCAATGTGTAAGTGCAAATGATAATTCATTATACTTGTCTCTTAAAAAATAAAAAATTAAGCCACTTAAGCAATGTAAATTTTAGCATAGCCTATTTTATTTGAAGTGTGTCCCGTGTCTTCTGATACATGCATTAATGTTTCTGGGCGAAGCCCCGGATATCCACTCACTGTAGAACTGCCCCTGGAATCAAACCCATTATTTCAGCACTTTGCTCTACTGATTGAGAATGCATTGTAAAAAATGGAGCTTTAATATGATGGATTATCAACTAATTATGTACCTTCCTTGTAGTTGCGTTCAGATGTTGTATATAAAGTTTTTATTAACGTCAAAGTGCATACAGCACCAACAAGTTCGACAGTCAAGGCAGATTCTGTAAACACTGCTTTGAAAAATAATGTTTTTTTTTTTTTTGGCTTGCAGGTTCATTCAGACAGTCAACATTTGTGGCACCAAATGCATTGAAAGTCACAGATCAGCTGGAATTTTGGAAAGAGGCTGCAGCCTGAATCCTATCCTGATGTTTCTCATCGGAGAGCTCGTCAACTTTTACTGTCAAAATAACTGAAATTTAACACAACACCACAAACTCATTTTTACTGTATTTTATTTACACTACCAGTCAAAAGTTACTGAACAGTAAGATTTTTAATGTTTCTTAAATAAGTCTCTTCTGCTCACCAAGCCTGCATTTATTTGATCCAAAGTACAGCAAAAACAGTACAATTTTGAAATATTAACTGTTTTAATATTTAAATATACATTAAAATGTAATTTATTCCTGTGATCAAAGCTGCATTTTTAGGATCATTACTCCAGTCACACGATCCTTCAGAAATCATTGAAATACTCTGATTTGCTGCTCAGAAAACTATTATTATTATTATTAAAAATCATGGTTTACAGTGCAGTACCACAATTGGATTGTTTTTTACAGGTAAAAAAAATAAACTCTAGTAACTCTAGTGTTTTACAAGTAAATTAAAATAAATTCTACAGTACTGGTAATACGGTAATAACTGTAAATAAAATACAGTAAAGACATTATTGTACTTTAAAAACGCAATTACAGCAATAATACTGTAAACAATTTTACAGTAAATTACTGGCATCCAGCTGCCATTAAAAAGCAGCAATAAATAAAGGCTTTTATTATGTTATCAAAGACAAATAAGCATGTGAGCACATTGCTGACAGATTGGGCCACCTCACTATACCTCACTCACAGGATCCCAAAAATATAAGGTAAATATAATCTTTTCTGTGTCAGTTTTTATTATTGCGTACACTTAAACTAATGCCAAGTGTTAGCTGGATCTCTAAAATCTCAGTTGGCATACCCATTGCTCAATCTCAACTGGACTTTAGTCTGTTACTAACCTGACACAGATTTGTGGTAACAAGGATATAATGTTACCTTCTAGAGTCAATCATTTCAGAGTAAACAGAATCAATTCAAATGTAACAGTTTCTTATCAGCCAGCTAAATATTTATAATGCCAATTACATAGTCAATTCAGAGATAATCAATACAAGGCATCCAATTCTCAAAAGTAATCTAAGAGTAAAAGATGCATACCTGACTTCAGAAAGATACATAGTATGGAGTGTGTGGACAGACACCTGATCTTCTTGCAACTTTTCCTTAAGTAGTTAGACCAAGACAAACATCCTCCAAATGGAGACAGGAACCAACAATTAGAATTTGTAGTGATCGTACAGAGTTTTGGAGACAGATGGCGATTTGCATGAAAGACACTGGGACAGGACATACCCTCTGCAGTAAATTGAATATCTCTAAACTCTTAGGATCTTTCTTAGCTTCTAGTTGTAAGACTGAGACCATCATACCAGTTGCACTGAGACATTTCAGATGATACCAAACATGACTGTGAATATCACTTGCATTCATGTAGAACATTATATGTTGCTATTGACCATTCTGTGTGAACTGAGTGAAGGGAAGGAAGTGGGAGAAAAGGAACAACTGTGAAGGAAGAATATAGCCCTTTCACACAGTAATACCGGTAAATTGGCGTAAAATTGCTGGAACGACTTTACCAGTAAATTCAGAAATATGCTGTTCACACAGGCACACGTCTTTTTTCCGGTAAAGCATCGGTTTCAAATTACTGGTAAATTCTGTGATATCATTAATTGGAAATGGCCTCTAAATGGCTGTGCCTCTCGGTGCTGTGTTTGCACACATGGAGGGGTATACGCACACAGTCAGTTTTTTTGTTGATGTTTTCATTTTTGTGTCAAACGTTCACATTCATACAGCTTCTTTTGACCCAGAGACATCACATTAAATGACTTCAAACCGAACTACACAGCGTGCAGTAAATGCTTCTTCTGCGTCCGAATGTTATGATTGGCCCAGAGTAGAAGTCTTAGGTCAGCGCGTTCTGAACTTGTACTTCCTCATACTCTTCCTTCTGCGTTCACACACAGCATCAATCCGGCAATTTACTGG
>NW_015508138.1:28654-29353 GCF_001515645.1 Sinocyclocheilus grahami | reverse complement strand
TTTTATTTTAATATTTTTATTATTACAAAAATAATTGACTATTGCAGTAACGTGACTCTAACGGAAATTATTGAATTTCTTACGTACTTTAGATAAATAAGTCTTAATACTTAAGTTACAGTAAATAAATATAACTTTTTCTTTCTGTTCACGGTTTCCTTGAATTTTATATGATTTAAATTTTAAAATATTACATAATATAGTATTTTTTACTTTTATTTTATTTTTGTTTTGTTATTTGAATTTTATTTTAATTTATCATCATGTTTTTACGTAAATAAATTCTACTCTATTTTATTTTGTCTGTCCTTAATAATAACTAATATAGGGCCCTATGATTTTCCGCAATGCGGAAATATAAATAATAATAATATATTTTTAAAAATAAAATCAATTAATTAGAGATGCTTTTGATTACTAATATTTAATGAAACCATTCAAATGGAATCCAGAAATTTAAAGGAAAACAGAATTTGGTAAAAAATAAAACTGAATTTGAAAAAATAAATAAAACGTATTTCATACAGACTTAAACATGTAATTTTTGTTAAACCTTCAATAAATAGCTGTTTAATATTGTAAGTTTCTTGCTTTTTGACGAATAAATTTAATCTAAGCATTAAAACAGTCTAGAAAAATTAAAACAGAGAAAAAAAAACAGAATCCAGAAAAATGACAATGGAAAAAACGGAATTTGGG
>NW_015508138.1:4599-28644 GCF_001515645.1 Sinocyclocheilus grahami | reverse complement strand
ATGCCAGCAGGGGGAACCCTTGAGCAACAACAACACAACATAAAACACTTAATTTAATTTAGTGCTGTCAATCGATTAATCGCATCCAAACTAAAAGTTTTTGTTTACATAATATATATATGTGTGTGTTCTGTGTATATTTATTATATATATATATGTATAAACACATACATATTCAGTATATATTTTGAAAATATTTACATGTATATATTTATATTCATATAATTTATATTATATATAAATATATTTAATATATAAACATAACACATGTTTCTGAAACATATACTATATGTGTGTGTACTGATATATAAATAATAAATATACACAGAACACACACATATATTATGTAAACAAAAACTTTTATTTTGGATGCGATTAATCGCGATTAATCGATTGACAGCACTAAAATTAATGTAATAACTGAGCAAATATTTACATTTTAATTTATGTTATTATTTTTTATTTGTAGTTCATTTAAAATAAATATTATACTTTGAGAATGACGAGAATGTCTAAAGCCTACTTAAGTTAAATAAGTCTTAATACTCAAGCTAAATAAATGTACCATAAAATATACATTTTATTAATATTGTATTTCCTTTAATTTAATATGATTTCAATTTTTAAATATAACAGTGTTATAGTGTTTTTACTTTTATTATTTAATTTTTGATATTTTATTTTATTGTAATATTATTTTGACAAAGAATTACTGTAAAGTTAATCTAATGCAAATAATGAGAATGTCTGAATTTATTATATTTCTTTTCATTTAATATGATTTCAAATTTAAAATATAACAGTGTTTTTTACTATTATTTTATTTTAAATGTATTTTTATTTTTACAAAAAACAAATGACTATTACAATAAAGTGCATCTAATGCGAATGTCTTTAGTTAAAAAGTCTTAATACTTAAGTTAAATAAATGTAGCAGAAAATATTAATTTTATTAATATTGTATTTCCTTTAAATTATTTACATTTTAAAATCTAACATTGTGTTGAAGTATTTTTAACTTAAATGTTAAAAGTAGATCCTGGCTGCAGAGCATTGTTAATTTGGGGTCAAAGATTACAGGCTCTGTACAGTTTCTGTGCGAGAAATTGTTCTTAGGAAGTCCTTGACTATCTTAGATGACGCATCTCACATTTTGTATTCAGAATTTGAACTGCTTCCTTCAAGCAGACGATATCGTGCCCAAGTGGAGGACTGTTAGAGCTTCTAGATCTTTTGTTTCAAATGCAGTCTTGATTGTAAACAATTATTTGAAACATAAAGATAAAGGTGTACCATGAATTTTAACATTATATATGAAAAAATGGTGCACTGTTAATGCTCGGGTTTTGTTGTGGTTGTATTTGATGTGATGTTTTTGTTCTATCGGTTTTCGTCATGATGTCTTATAAAATCTGTCTGTTTGTGAGGTTGACGCTGTATAAATTGCCCTGTGAAGGGACAAATAAAGATATTACTACTACTACAGCAGCAGCTGCATCAGATCAGCAGCACCAACACATGCGTCAAACACCAACCTGACTTATTGATGATCTTCTTGATCTGCTCCTCCAGATACTCCCTGCGCTTGATGAGAGCGTCAGACCAGCGCTCCCGGACACAGTTCAGATCCTCCTCCTGCAGAACCACATACAGAGCTCAGATTCGCTGCAGTCAATGGGCCATTAAGGCTCGTTTGAGACAGAAAATATGTCAAAAACTTTAAGCGAGTGGAAAATAATCTGAAGATCCCATCTGAAGTTGATCCCACTGATCAATCCATCTCACACCGTGTCTACAATAAACACCAGCGGCATGATGCCAAATGTCAACACTATTGTTTAATATATTTTTTATGCCTAATTATATAAAAAATGAGATTGTGAATAAATCTGATGAGATTCTGATTGAATATCATCAGAAGGCTGAAAAATGTGACCCTGGAGCACAAAACCAGCCATAAGGGTCAATTTTTTTAAATTGAGATTTATACATCACCTGGAAGCTGAATAAATAGCTTTCCATTGATGTATGGTTTGTTAGGATAGGACAATATTTGGCCGAGATACAACTATTTGAAAATCTGGAATCTGAGGGTGCAAAAAAATCTAAATATTGAGAAAATCATCTTTAAAGTTGTCCAAATGAAGTTCTTAGCAATGCATATTACTAATCAAAAATTAAGTTTTGATATATTTAAAGTAGGAAATTTACAAAATATCTTTAGATCTTTACTTAATACCCTAATGATTTTTGGCATAAAAGAGAAATCTATAATTTTGACCCATACAATGTATTGTTGGCTGTTGCTACAAATATACCCCAGCGACTTAACACTGCTTTTGTGCTGCAGGCTCACAAATATGGACCAATATAAACTATTGGTATATTAAATATTATTATTATTATAGATAAATACTGAGAAATATATTGAATATCATCAAAAGGCTGAAAAATATACAACATTAAAAAAAGAAAATGTTTCATTTATATAATGTTATTATCATTATACATATTACAAAAATATATTACATAAAATAAATATTAAATTATTAATATGCACATTATATAAAATACATATACAATTATTATACAAAATGTTTATTATTATGCACATAAAAAATGCAATAAAATAATATACATATAATATAGAACATATAGAATAATACAGAACATATTTAAAACATTTTCATTAAATTTTTAACATGTTCTATATTTTTCAGCCTTTTGATAATATTCAATATATATATATCAATATTTATTATTTAGTTTAAAAAGGGGGATCATCTCTGTCTGAACCAGTCACAAGACAAGACACGATCACAAAACTAATCTAATGACATGATCTTTAAATAATAAAATAAAAAACCAAACCATAATATGCTATAAATTATATGAAATACAGTTATGTCATTTTACAGCATGCATAATGATTTTTTCTTTATTTCTTGGTTTTATCTTTTTTATTTAAATCTATTTTTATTTAAACTTGTTTTAAATTAAAACATTTTGTAAAAAAAAAAAAAGTTTCAAAATTCTACATTTTTTTGTCTCTTTATATTATTATATTATATGATTTTGAATTTTATTCACTGAGTATTTCAGTAACATCTGAACATTCGATCAAGGTCAGTTCAAAATATTCCTGCTTTCTGGTCTGATTTAAATAATCTTTTGTATGCATTACATTATGCACTATGCCAATAATAAAATAACAGATTTCAGTGTAATCCAGTGTAGACAAGGTGTCAGGTGCAGATTTGGAGCCAAGCATCAAGATTCGATACTTACACAACATCAGAATAAACACACAGATGAATGAATTAATAAAGGGATATTAAATCCAGTGTGGCGTTTTCAGACAGATGAAGCGCTTATACTGTACGCAGCTCCATCTAGAGCGGCTCAAACGCACGTAAACATGCAGAATCATGCAGCCATGCACTGATCACGTGACCGGTGAAGACAGCCGTGTGTTAGTGCAGGAATCTCTCAGTGAGATTATAATATCAGCCTCATTAATGGACGATTATGATCTTAATTTCATCACACTCCTGTCTGAAGCACATGATCAGCAGAATACCTGATAACTATCCATATCAGCGTCTTCCTCCCTCTGCTGAAGAGAATACAGCCTGTCACACACTCAGATCCGCTGACGGACTCACATTCACACTCCAAACGCTTGTGCATTTTACCGATAACGATAACGAAGTTGGACCACACCGATAACCGATAACCGATAAATAAAAGAAAATCGATAATGGATGCTGAATGAAAACTGAAACACTGCTGAACTTTATTACAAAACTAAAAAAAGTACTGAACCATGAAAATATGTAATCTACTTTAAATTAAATAAATATATTAATTAATATTTATATACTATTAATTATACTATACAACTAGTTCAAATAAAGTAAGTTTAAGGTTTTTAATATTTTATTTGACTTCAGTCCGTGTTATTTTAGTATCAATGAGATACTATTGTGGTTTTTATTAATAGTTTGAATTAGTTTTATTTGTATATCTTCTGTATCTATTTTAAATTTTAATAAGGTTTTAGGGATGTTTTTTAAAATAATTTTCATTAGTTTTTTAAAAAATATGTCTATATAGTTTTTATTTCCATTTTAGTTGTAGTAATTTTAGTTATCAAGCTAAACTAAATGAAAATGAGAAGTGTTTCCTTGGGAAAGAATTAAAATGCATTTACGTTTTTAAATATATATATATATATTTTTTCTTTTATTTTTATTTCAGCTAACATTTATTTTATTTCAAGTAACATTTTTTTTATGCTGTTAATTTTAGTTTTATTTAACTAGAATAACCCTCATTCCCTTTCAGTCGGTCACTCTCGACGTCACGTCAGTGACCGACGAACTGGGATCTCGCTTAGAGACACCGATCTACTTCAAGTGTAAACTAAACAAGCCAATGCACATTGGCATGCGATAACTGCATCCAGCTGCCGCTGATCACAGCGTGAGCATAAAATGGCATCCGGTGCAACGCATAGAGCTTTTTGCTTCGGAGCCTAGCGACAACATCGTTCTGCTTCTACCAACTGCTTCGTGTGTGACGAGTCTAGCGCGCTCTAGGGAGCTTCTTGTGTTGGTGGACGGCGCTTCAGCGGTGGTCATTCCTGTGTCGAGTGGGTTGCGCAAATAGCATTTCCCTGAAAGAGCATTTTTCTCTAAAAGAGCTTACATGGGTGCGTCTTGGTAAAGACAACGGATAATCTTTTTAAAGATGCCATTTCACCCGTGCGTTTCTGGATGCGGCCGTTACCTGGCACCGGGTGATGGTCACGATCGCTGCCTCACGTGTCTGGGCATTAAACACGCTGAGGTGGCATTCACAGATGAGTCATGTTCCCATTGCGGGAAGATGACCATCTCGGAGCTGCGGGCCAGGCTCCATTTCCTCCAGGGGGACCGAGCTCCGTTGCCTCTGCCGCGATCTAGTGTTCGTCCTGGCGGTAGCCAGGCGAGGACTACTTCGGGCAGTAGCACAGGTAGTCTGAGGGTTACAGTGGTGGCAAACCCTTCAGGGAACCAACCCTCGGGGGACCATTGCTCCTCTAGTGCTTCGCAACCAGTCGAGCCGCCAAAGGAGCGCGCTGGGCCCTCTTCAAAGAGCGTACCAGCGGTATCCTTCAGTGCTCCTCCCGACGACCGGATGTCGATCACTACAATGGGGGGAGAGCTCTCTGGAGAGGAAGATTCGGCTGCATATACGGCGATCCTCCCGGTGGACCGGTCGGTAGCGATGCAGCTGTGTCCTAAGAGCACCTCCTCCTGGTGGGGAAACCCGTCGCTCCCCTCCCGGGCCTGTAGGCATTCGTCTGGTCTGACCGGCGGTGCTTATACGGCTTGTGGAGAAGCTGCCTCCGCCTTACACGCTATAGCGTTACTGCAGGTTCATCAAGCCAAGGCATTTGTGACGTTGAGAGTGACTGAATGAAAGGGAACATCTCGGTTACGTATGTAACCCTTGATCCCTGAAGGAGGGAACGGAAACGTCATGTCCCGTCGCCACGGCTGCTGTACCACCGCTGAGTGGCCAGATCACCGGCTCGGCTCCTCGGTGAAAAAACTGGTATGTGTTGCACCGGCTGCCTTTTTATGCTCACGCTGTGATCAGCGGCAGCTGGATGCAATTATCGCATGCCAATGTGCATTGGCTCGTTTAGTTTACACTCATGGTTCCCAATTCGTCGGTCACTGACGTGATGTCTCCGTCCCCTCCTTCAGGGAACGAGGGTTACATACATAACCGAGACGTTTCAGTTAATGTTTGTATCACTTGAAGTAATGAAAACGTTTTCTTATTGTCTAATTGCTCTGCCGTGTGTGTTGTGTTTGTGTCAGTCTCACTGACCTGATAGCTGTCTAGAGGTCTCTGTAGTTTGGTGGATCGAGCGGAAACGCAGCCGATGGAGACAGAGAGCATGGCCTCCACCAGCAGCGGAAGCGTCCCCGAGTGCTGGACCGGCAGGACGCTCACCTGCAGCCTCCGCGAGTGACCCTGAACACACACACAGACGCTCATGCTCCTGAATATCAGCAGCTCTTATTAATAAATGCAGACTGCAGTCTCACCTGGCGTAGCTGAAACACTCCTCCAGTGCTGACGTCTCTGCTGGGATGAAGTTCTACAGACGAATACTCGCCCTGCTCGTTCAGTTCCTGTATGGAGACCCACAGCTCGATCTGACGCGACACTTCACTCCACCTGTCACACACACACACACACACAGGTGAGGGCACATGCACACGCAGGGCCAAAAACTAACATTATGCCACATCTGGCAGTGACCAGTGACCTGAGAAAATATACAAGCCATCTTTTTTTTTTTTTACCAATCATGAAACTGTACGTGCATTATTTAATTAAAAAACAGGCAGAACAAATTGGGGGAAAACATCTAATTGCAATTTTTATATTATTATTATTATTATTATTAATAAATCAAATTATAAAAGTTAAATCAATAATGAAATATCACTATAATACTTGTGAACTGAATTATATAATAATAATAATAATAATACATTTATATAATAATAATACATTTATATAATAATAATCATCATCATCATCATTATTTTATTACTATTATTATTTTATACAACAACAGTAAAATTACAATACATGGATGTTTTTTTCTTTGCTTTCAAATGTTAAACCATGGAGCTTTTATTTTTTTTGGGGGGGGGGCACAGGGGAACTGCTCTTTTGTTGACAACAAATGTATAAATTAGTGGTGTCAAAATTAGCGAGTTAACGCAGGCGATTAATTTTTTCAGTTTAATGCGTTAAAAATATTTAACCCAATTTACGCAGGGGCGGGGCTAGGGTTGGTCACCCCACTCACAACTGCTGCTTCTGTGGCCCTGTCCCAAATGGCACCCTAAACCCTCGCGGTCTTCCTCTGAGTCCGCACTTTCGTGACGTAATGCCGCTTTGACTATTGGGTAGAAGTCTGTTGTGGCGCTCGCCCCAGTGCTGGCTCGGCAGAAGTGCGGATCGAGGGCGCATAACGACTTCTGAACGTTAAAATGACAAATGGGACACCCTACGGTCTCGTGGACTTGACAGACGATTAGTGGTGTCAAAATTAGCGAGTTAACGCAGGCGATTAATTTTTTCAGTTTAATGCGTTTAAAATATTTAACCCAATTTATACGTGCACGCGGTACAATGCACAGCCATTGTAAGTTCGTAAGACCGCAAGTGCACATGAAGTGTTCCATTTGGGACAGGGCCTGTCACTTTTTCTCTTGACAAGAAGTAGCCTGTATCCTTTCATATAAAAGCGCGAAATAAACTACGTGCATGCAATGTCGTGATCAGTTAAGCCATGAAGTTACCAAAAAGGCGATTAAAGCTGCCTTAAAATAAATAAAATAGCTGCCATATAAAAATATGAGTCACATTTAAAAACATGTCTCTGAAATGGTTTTCAAAACTGTCCTGGAGCAGCACAGCACTGTCACCCTCATCGAACACACCCGATTTAACTCGTCAGCTCATTAATAGAGACTTTAAGACCTGAAGTGGGTCAGAAAAGGTAAAAAGAGTTGAGAGAGAATACGATGAGTGTCAGATCCGCATTACGTTCAGCAGCGGCAGCTCTTAAAGTAATAGCAGCCAAAACAGCTGCTGTGATGTCTATTAACCAAAGGACAAAGAAAAAAAGAGAGGAAAAAATAACTTTTATAGCTTTAAGGATTCATCTATATTTAATTTAGAATTTAGTGTTTGATAACTTCAATTTCTGTATATTTCTGCTGAAGGGCACAGGTAAATGTGACATTTATTATAATGGGTTTATGTGAAGATTGTTTTAAGTTCACATAAATAGAAGTTATTTTTTAAAGTCTATTAATGTTCAAATTGTTAGCTCTCAATTATACTGTAATGTTGAATGACTGTAGTCAATGGTTAAATATTAGGGGGGGGGGCAATTTCAGAGATATCAGTAGTATTGGTATCAGTGATACTGGCCTTCAGTCATAAAAAAAGATGCCATTAAACAAATATTAAAAAATATATACTGTCTTTATGTTGTTTGTACATTAATTTGAAGATTGAATGTGAAACTATTGCAATATAAAAGTATATTTAAAAACTTTAATGTTAGGTGGGATTAATCGCGATTAATTTCAGAAAAATGTGTGATTAATTAGTTAATCGATTGACAACACTAGTATAAATGCTTGTCATTATAAACATGGAAAGATGTTTGGTGCATGTTGCATTGTCAAATGCATGTTATGAGTGACACAAACTCACAGCGCTTGATTGAAAACACTGCTATCGTGAGCGGCTCACATGAAAATATCACAACGAGGCACATCAGATTACATATTTATATAATTACAACACAGTCTTTACGGTTTGATAATCGCACTAAACCATATCGCATTCTCAGGCATTGTTAGAATCAATAAAGGAGTTACAAGTGAGTAACATTGTTTCATAAATTTACCAACTCTGATTTTAACTTGCGTTTGGTGCTTGCCGAGTGTTATTTAATTTTATTTTAGGCCCTGCACACATGTATTCCAGACTCGGCCCAGGTTACTTTTGAGGTCTGGTACAAATATGACATAGACTACATAAATACATAGGCTATATAGGTCAGTGTTTCCTTGAAGGTCAGGATAATTTTATTTATTTTAATTTTTATTATATACAATTCTGCTCTGCTCTCTGTATCACGCGCGCACACACACAAACATAAAATGTGTTTAATTTTCATTAATTAAAAGATAAATTAAATGAATGTTTTATGTCTTAAAAAATGTTAATACTGTACACAAAAAAAATCATAAGGCTATTGTAAGAATAAACTTGTTTTTATGCTTTTAAATAATTGGTATCAGTGATACTGGCCTTCAGTCATAAAAAAAGATGCCATTAAACAAATATTAAAAAATATATACTGTCTTTATGTTGTTTGTACATTAATTTGAAGA
Organism: Sinocyclocheilus grahami; assembly: GCF_001515645.1. Classification (NCBI taxonomy): domain Eukaryota; kingdom Metazoa; phylum Chordata; class Actinopteri; order Cypriniformes; family Cyprinidae; genus Sinocyclocheilus; species Sinocyclocheilus grahami. The sequence goes on along the minus strand of NW_015508138.1, from coordinate 19,657 downwards.
TTGAATGTGAAACTATTGCAATATAAAAGTATATTTAAAAACTTTAATGTTAGGTGGGATTAATCGCGATTAATTTCAGAAAAATGTGTGATTAATTAGTTAATCGATTGACAACACTAGTATAAATGCTTGTCATTATAAACATGGAAAGATGTTTGGTGCATGTTGCATTGTCAAATGCATGTTATGAGTGACACAAACTCACAGCGCTTGATTGAAAACACTGCTATCGTGAGCGGCTCACATGAAAATATCACAACGAGGCACATCAGATTACATATTTATATAATTACAACACAGTCTTTACGGTTTGATAATCGCACTAAACCATATCGCATTCTCAGGCATTGTTAGAATCAATAAAGGAGTTACAAGTGAGTAACATTGTTTCATAAATTTACCAACTCTGATTTTAACTTGCGTTTGGTGCTTGCCGAGTGTTATTTAATTTTATTTTAGGCCCTGCACACATGTATTCCAGACTCGGCCCAGGTTACTTTTGAGGTCTGGTACAAATATGACATAGACTACATAAATACATAGGCTATATAGGTCAGTGTTTCCTTGAAGGTCAGGATAATTTTATTTATTTTAATTTTTATTATATACAATTCTGCTCTGCTCTCTGTATCACGCGCGCACACACACAAACATAAAATGTGTTTAATTTTCATTAATTAAAAGATAAATTAAATGAATGTTTTATGTCTTAAAAAATGTTAATACTGTACACAAAAAAAATCATAAGGCTATTGTAAGAATAAACTTGTTTTTATGCTTTTAAATAATTAGACATGCTAAAACACAGAATTTGGTAACAATAAAACATAAGGTTTGAAAAAATAAAACATTCCATAGGGCCCTAATAAACATGCAATTTTTGCTAAACAATTTTTAACAATTCGTCTCCTCCGTATCACCCTGTAGCGCCATTTTGGAGAATATCCGCTGTATGCTATTCTGTGTCAGCTGCATCACGCGGATATGTTGTTTTCATTCAAATCAAAGCACAAACAACATAGGAACTTGTTTCGGATATTCTCCAAAATGGCGCTACAGGGTGATGCAGAGGAGACGAATTGTTGAATAAAGTCGTTCTTTTTTTTCTTTTGCGCACACAAAGTATTCTCGTAGCTTCGTAAAATTACGGTTGAACCCCTGATGTCACATGGATTATTTTACAGATCTCCTTGCTACGTTTCTGGACTTGGGAACATTTCAGTTGTGTTGCTGTCTATGCAGCTCTCAGATTCCATCAAAAATATCTTAATTTGTGTTCCGAAGATGAACGAAGGTCTTACGGGTTTGAAACGACATGAGGGTGAGTAAATAATGACAGAATTTTCATTTTTTGGGTGAACTAACCCTTTAACTTGATCGCAGTGTTTTTGGAAAGCCGTTTCATGCATGAGACGCTGCAAGAGACGCGAGCGCAACAGTCAAACATGTCTATGTTTACACAGAAAAAACTATGGAAAAGCAGCACAATCGAATAAAAAAACCTGTAAAGAACTCCTACTGTATTTCATGTTTGCATCATGGTGACAGGCTGAAAGCTGCTGTTGCTTTTACAGAACATTTATAGTTAGTCTACTGGTGTTATACCTTCAGTCACTTAGAATTTGAATTACCTTGACTTTTGACATTTTTTAAAAGCATTTTCCTCATATTATTTCTGAACACATTTTATGTATACGACAAGTTTGTACAAAATGCAGTTGTGGTTCATGCATCTTTTCTGCAAAGATATTTAACAAGTGATTTGTTTAACATTTACATCATGTTGACAACTTCATGTGTGGTGCGCTTGGAATAGAATTATCTTTAACTAGAGGGTTAATAAAGAAAAAGTTACTTGAATCATGTTGTAGTTACATTTTCAAGTTAAAAATCGTAAAAAATCGAGAATCGGTCAAACGATCTGGAAAAATCGAGATTTTAATTTTTTGCAAAATCGACAGCCCTAGTGCGAGGAAACGCACCTGTCTCTGAGCGTGCGCCTCTTGGCCTGCAGTGCATCCAGCTCCCGCACAGACCGGCCGTTCCCAGCGTACCGGTGGCCCCAGACCTCGATGGCCAGAGCGCCGTCTGAGATGAACTCCAGAAACTCCTCCGTCACATGCACCAGGAAATCCTGCCCACAGAAACGCAACGAAAGCAGATTGATTTATTTATCATTTAATATCATATCAGCACACTCACGGCAAACTCACGAGTAACAACATTTAAGATAATCATATTTCAATGAGTTGTATACAATATTATCAAAAGTAAATAAACAAAAAATAACAACAGTAATAACAATAGCTGTTATATTAAATCTTCCATTATGACATTTGATAAAAACATTCCTATTTATAACTAATTTGTTATTTATTATTAATAATAATCATAATAATAAATAAAAACAAAGAAGAAGAAGAATTAATAATAGCAAATAAGAAATAACAAATACATTTCCGTTCTTATGCCATCTCTAGGAGCACTAGTAAACAGATAGATAAATAGTAAGCAAGTACATAGATAAATTAATTAATAAAAAGTAAATACAATAAAAATAAATAGGAAATATAATAGGAAATAAAACATAAGCACTAGTAATAATAACAATAAAATAAATAATAAATATTTTAAAATAATAAAAAAAAAAAAATCAACAACAAAAATTCTCCATCTTTATTGCATTTCACTTCCGTTGTATCTTGTTTCTTAGCTTTCTGGCATTGTACACTATGAGTATTGTAAGCAGTGTGGCAAACTGCTTATGTTCCACTAGGATTATTGTCATTAACTAAAACTAAAAACATAAAAAATACAGTTACTGACATAAAACAGAAAATCCAAACTATAAAAAGCAAATAGTATCTCATTGATACTAAGACAACACAGGTACTCTAGAGAATGTTTTTACCCTGCAGTGATCAAAGCGCACAGTGAAGTGGGCGTCGGCCGTCTGTGAGGGGGGCGTGTCCGGGCTGACGATGGGCGGAGCCACAGCGGGCTCTGATTGTTCCCAGAAGGTGTACTGACAGAAGACGAAGTTGGAGAGGTTGTGAGGAAGACCAGACGCCTCTCTGATCCGCACCTGACACGAGATACAACGCAAGCGCTGCAGTGAGTGTTTACCACAATACTAAACACTTCTCATACTATTTCTGATACGACCAGCAGATCAGATTTTTACTGTTTCAACCCAAATATGATCATATTTTTGTATATGCAAAAGTAATTATTTTCATTAAAACTTAAATAAATTCACTGTTACACAAAGAGTAACATTAGTGATTAGTTTATTATTTTCAACCCAATCTAAGTGATGCTTTCCTTGGTGATATTTAAATCAGAATGATTTGCACTAACAATGTTCAATTAACCAAAAACAAACAAATGTTTAAATTTGCATGTCATAAAAACATTAGTAAATATATAGCAAGGGCTGAAAGATTTTTTTCTGATAAAAAATGTGATTTAAAAAAAACTCCAGGTTTGCTGTGTTTGTCTGAAGTGCTGCATAAATTAATTAAATTAAAATATTTTTTAAATGTGAAATTATTAATAAATATAAATAAATCACTAATTAACATATCTGTAAATAAATACATATATTTATATATAATAAACATATTCATAAAAAATATATATTTTTTAAGAAAATAAGTATTTAAGAAAAGTAATATAAAAGTAATAATAAAAATAATAATTTTACCGTAAAAATATGATTAAAAAACCCTCCAGGTTTGCTGTATTTGTTTGTATCATAAATTTGTATTAATAATTTTGTATATGTGTGTGTGTGTGTGAAATTAAACAAAAATAAATAAATAAAAAATTATTAAATTAAAATTTTACAATATCACATGAAATATTGATTATTAATTCATATAAAAATATATTCTTAATCAATATATCTATTAATTAATTAATAACAAATTATTATCAATTATTAATTATACATATTTATTATATACACATATTAAAATAAGAAAAACTGCTATTGTAATATTTTCCTGTAAAAATTAAGCATTTAAGAAAAATAATACAATAATAATAATTTCTTTTACAGTACAATTATAAAATGACAGTACTACTATTCAAGGCCATCTTAACTCTTTTTATTTTCAAACATTAAACCATGAAGCTTTTATTTTGGTGGAAAATGCAAGGAGGCATTCTCTTTTATCGACAACAGCATCTCAAAAGTTCATTAAGATGGTCGGTGCAAGCTGTCGTTCTCAAATGCGTGTTATAAGTGACCCAAACTCAGATGACATGCAGAGAAGAGATTGTGTTTTACCCTGCAGGTGAGTTTTCTGGCCATGTGGACGATCTCTCCATTGTTGTCCATGACCTCGTATCCGCTGCTCTGGCTGGAGTTCTCGGAGGAATCGTCTCCTCCGGCCAATCGCTCGGGAACGACGCCGCTCACACGCAGCAGCTCCACCTGCAGACGACCTGCCACCTGCCAACAGAGATCGAGACGAGAGGCGCCTCCAATGGTGAGTTCACACCAAACACAAATCTAATTGAATTTCTGTCATGACAACTCTCGAAGGGATTGGCATGGTAATGTACATGACAATGTTAATCATGTGACACTGAAGACTGGAGGAATGATGCTGAAAATTCAGCTTTGATCACAGAAATAAATTGTGTTTTAATGTATATTAAAATAGAAAAACGTTATTTTACATCATAATAATATTTCACAATATTAAATTTTTTCCTGTATTTTTGATCAAATAAATGCAGCCTTGATGAGCAGAAGAGACTCCTGTAAAAAACATAAAAAATCATTCTGATTCCAAACTTTTGATTGGTAGTGTATATAAATCAGATAACTTTTATTAATAAAATGAATAAAAATACACCATGCTATAGGCTATGCCTAATATAAAATAACAAATAACTTACACAAAATTTAATAGGTATAGAAAACTGAAAATCAGCAAACACTGTGAAACCAAATAAATAAGAAACAGAACGTTTATTAGCAAAACGAATAAGAAGCTCGGAGGAATGGCATACACCTTGATGTCAAATAAAATAAATAAATGACACAATGTTTAAATAAAGTATAAATCAGCAAACACTGTGGAACCAAGTAAATAAGAAATGAATCGCTTCTTCCGCGCAAGTTCTCAACTCGAGCGGAAAATTCGCATGATTCGCATTCGCAAGCCCCCCCCCCCACACACACACACACAAAAAAAAACCATTGCAAATGTTTTATTAAAAATTATAAAATAACATTAAATATGAAGTGCCTGTATAATATGTGGCTTTTAAAATATTTTATATTAATTTGCAAGGCTTGTTTTGATTTGTTTTATGGAGAGCTTGTATATAGAGGCCAGAAAGAGACTATTAACTACTTCTAATCCTTTTAATTACACAAATGTCTCGTTAAAATCTACATATTGATATAACTGAACCGAGATCAGGTAAAAACCATAGGCGCTGGTTCAATGGTTCGCCGCTTGCATGAACCATTGACATTTCGAAACAGTTATGACGTAACAAAGCCTCGTTTACTGAAATCACGTGACTTTGGCAATTTAATAATTTGTAATAAATTTCATCATTTAAAAGTTTCGTTTAGAAGTATCGGTATCGCCGATACTAGCCTTTAAAAGTATCGGTATCGTATCGAAAACAAAATAAGTGGTATCGGCCATCCGTAATCTAGAGCGAGTGACACGATGCGCATATTCGCTTCGCATTTGGTGTGAACCAAGCGGCAACCTCCCGCTCTCTCTCGTGAAGCCAACACGGAAGTGACTTAAGCTGTAATTCATCAACTGGCCGCTAGAGGCGGGCTGCAAAAGGGAGTCAATCCCATAGACTCCCCATGTTAAAATGCCCAACTTTACAGCAGAAAAAAACATGTTTACAGCCTGGTTCAAAAAATTATTTTGGTCTATATAGCTAATTTTGCCCCTCATGACAACTGTGAGGGGGGTGAATTTTTTTTATAAGTCATCCGTTTAAATTATATTAAGCCTTAAAGTTCTGCATAATTAAGGGCGTGGCCACTTGAGTGACAGGTGGATTGCCGCTGCTGTCACCACCGTCGAGCTAGGTGGGCGTGGTTTCAGCAACCTGCTCCCGCCTCTTTGCCCATTTTCGATTTTCCGGGAGTGACGCGCTGCCAAGATGGCGACGGCCAGCTCCGCCCACTTTGAGCTTCAAAAACGCTTTTCAGAAACCTACGGGTGACGTCACGGACACTACGTGCATGCTTTTATACAGTCTATGGTGTGAACACACCATAACAGCCTGTTTACCACACAGACGGCAGCTCACCTCCCCCTGCTGGCTGATGATGGGAACAGCGTACTGCAGCTTCACGTCATGAAACAGACACTCCAGGAAGACATTTGCCACGCCGATGAGATTGTGATTCTCCTGCGCTTCATAGAACGGATCGCCCGCCTTACTGTGCAGCCGGTTCACCTGCGAGAAACACAGGAAAACACAAACAAATCAACCAAAACAGAGCACATTTGAGACGTTTTTAGACCTTTCTAAGACCAAGTAAAGAAAATGGAAGGAGACACAAAGAAATTCATCAAACTGAAGTGAGTTTATGATCAAAACAAGAACAAACATCTGCCGACAAGGTCAGGAAAATAACCAAAGAAACGAGTAAATAAACAAACAAATAAATGAGTAAATAGATAAATAAAATAATAAATAAGTAAAAAACAAACATAAATGAGTATATATATTTATATATATAAATAAACAAACAAATGCATAAACAAGTAAATAAAGAAATAAATGTGTGAAAACATGAGTAAATAAACAAACATATAAATAAATAAACAAACAAATAAAATAAGTAAATAAATGATTAAAAAAAGTAAAAAAAATAAATGAGTAAATAAACAAACAAATAAAACTGAGTATATAAATAAACAAGTAAATTAGTAAATAAGTAAAAAAAACTAAGTGGGTGAATAAATAACTAGTAAATAACTAAACATATAAATAAATAAGGCTGAATTTATTTGATCAAAAAGAAAATTGTAAAATATTATTACAATTTAAAATAACTCTTTTCTATGTGAATATATTGTAAACTGTAATGTATTTCTGTGATGCGCAGCTGTATGTTCAGCATCATTCCTCCAGTCTTCAGTGTCACATGATCTTCAGAAATCAGTATAATATGCTGATCTGCTGCTCGAGAAACATTTCTGATTCTTTGATGAACAGAAAGTTCAAAAGAACAGCATTTATTAGAAACAGAAATATATTGTAATGTTATAAATGTCTTTACTGTCACTTTTGATCAGTTTAATGCATCCTTGCTGAATAAAAGCATTGTTTTCTTTCACTCACCACCTCCTGTGTTCCTTCCCTCCAGTCTCTGTAATCGTCTCTCATGTCCACTAGTTTGTTCTCTAGTTTCTCGATGGTCCACACCTGCGTTCCCTTCATTTTGCGTCGCACCTGGATGGCCGGTTCACTGACTATAGTGCCACGCTGGGATTAAGATAATTACAGCAATGTAATATTACAGAGGAAACATAATACAGTGACCATCAACTGAACTTAAGGTTTGCATTTATAGAATCACATTTTCAACAAGCAAAGCATGAATGCATAAATGCAATGCGAGTCGCTTTGGATAAAATCGTCTGCCAAATGCATAAATGCAAATGTATGTTTTTAGGTGGTCAAACTGTTTTTGCATCATTTTTAATCCATGTTGTCGTTCAATTAATTTGAGGTCATAAAACTGCACGCATAATGATGATAAAAGCATTATAAATTTGATTTAAAATAACTAGACTGCTGTTAGTCAACTACAAATTAGGTGAAAACACCTAATGCACAACCAAAAATGAAAGCACTTAATGTAACTCCTATTCCTGTGAATAATTAAATAAATGAGTAAATGAATAAGCAAACAAACAAATAAATGATACATATAAATAAATAAATGAGCAAGTACATTTATAATGAATAAATAAACAAAGGAATAAATAGATAAAACAAGTAAAAAAACTAATGAATGAATAAGTCAATAAATAAATAAATGAGCAAATACATAAACAAACAAAAAAAATAACTAAAACAAATACATGAAATAAATACATATGTAAATAGATAAAGAAATTAGTGAATAAATAAGTAATGATTAAATGAATAAATAACAAAGGAATACCTATATAAATAGATAAACAATTAATCAAGCAAATGGATGAATAAGTCAATAAATTAGCTAACAAATATGAAAGAATAAATCAATAAATAAATGAGTACATAAATCATAAAGAAGTAAATTAATAAATAGATAAATAAATGAGTACACAAAGAAATGAACTAATGAATAAATTAGTAAATAAATAATGATTAAAAAATATAGATATCTAATAAATATAGGTTGATTAATAAGTGACAAATGAAGAAGTAAATAAATACACGCGCAAAAACCACTTCTGTTCTAGCTTGTAGACTAATCTAGTTTATACTTGGGTCTCTGTATTGTTGGATCTGATGACTGGATAAAAGCGTCTGCTGAATGAATGCGTGTTTCTCACCTTGCGGTTGGCGCTGAGGTTGGCGGCTGGGATCTGCAGCGTGACCTGATAGTCGGTGAGTTTGTGCATCTCCTCGGACAGAAAGTTAGCCTCTCGCACCAGAGCGTTCGCTCGGACCACCTGCTCACGCAGCCGAGACAGACTCTGACGGAACAGCTCGTCCCTGAAATACACACATGTTTCAAGCCTTTTTCTGCAAGCGTCTGAAAAAAACGAGTGCGTCTGATTTCGCTCCCCTAGTGACATTGCAAAGGGATCTCATTATAATATTACCACCCCTTAATCTGTAAGTTTCCACAGACGGCGCCGTTATTATGTTTTCACAAGTGACAACGGTGTACTAGTTCTAATGCCACTGCGAAAGTTTGAGCAAAACATGCTAACTGTTCTGTGTTTGTCTGCACAGACGAGCACAGAACACTATTCCGTTCTAAAATAAACATGCAATTTCTTTCCCAGTTGTTTACCTTCACAGGCATAACCCACTGTTTTTGTAACTCATGTGTGTTTTTAACATAAACTTGTGTGAATGAGAACTTAGTTTAGTGCTCACATGCTGTGACAGCCGCTTTCTGTGCGTGTGCACTCAGAAAACCCTATATCAGAAGTTTAAACTAATACGCTTTAAAAGCATGATTTCAGCACGATAAACATGATAATCAGAACCAAAACAGATGTTTTTAGCAGGTACAAGGTGTAATGGCGCAGCTCTATTCTGGAAAAGGGGGCAGGGAGCAGCAGCTCATTTGCATTTAAAGAGACAGGCCCGAAAAACAGCGTGTTTCTGCTTCCACTCAAAATAGGCATTTTCAAAATGATGTAATAAATGATCTGTGGAGTATTTTGAGCTGAAACTTCACAGACACATTCTGGGGACACCTGAGACTTATATTACATATTGTAAAAAGGGGCATAATATGTCTCCTTTAATGCACTGCAAAAAAACACTAAATAGTTAATGTGTGTTAGAGATGAGCAGGCTGGTGTGTGTGTGTTCTGACCTCTCGTCGCTCCACAGACGCAGTTTGGTGTGTGTGGTGTGTGTGGGGAAGCTGCTGCAGCGCTGGTGCTGAGACGCTTTCTCCGGCGAGAGCTGCTGCCGCAGAGACTGGAGCTCGCGCTCGTACATCAGCCGCTGCTCCTCCAGCGCCAGACGCTTCTCCTCCACATACTGCTTCTCCAGAGCATGCACCGCCTTCTGCATGGGGTCTGAGACGAGGAGACGCGTCTAGAACGCTATAATACAACTAAAACTAAAATACATCACGACATAATGTTGTGCTAATGTTCATTGAAATAAAGCTGAAATAAAATAAAATATAAATATTAGACGTAAAATGTATGTCTAAAAGACACTGAAATGAAAAGTAAAAACAAAAAACCAAATAAAAACCTAAATCTGGAATAAAAATTAATCCAAAAGCAATATTCAAAAAACGAAATTACTAAAACTTACGCTAAAAAAATTATCTTTTCTTTAATCCTTCCTTGTCTAGCTTGTTCTTATTTGAACAATTCTTGAAACTTGGTATTCCGAGCACTCCCTGTGTCTGTTTGCCTCTTTAAGATGAATCGCTTTATGTATTCCCCATTTGTAAGTCTCTTTGGATAAAAGCGTCTGCAAAATTAATAAATGTGACCCTGGAGCACAAAACCAGTCATAATCAATGGTCAATTTTTCGAAATTGAGATTTATATATCATCAGAAAGCTGAATAAGTAAGCTTTCCATTGATGTATGGTTTGTTAGGATCGGACAATATTTGAAAATCTGGAATCTGAGGGTGCAAAAAAATCTAAATATTGAGAAAATCATCTTTAAAGTTGTCCAAATGAAGTTCTTAGCAATGCATATTACTAATCAAAAATTAAGTTTTGATATATTTACGGTAGGAAATTTACTAAATATCTTCATGGAACATGATCTTTACTTAATATCCTAATGATTTTTGGCATTAAAGAGAAATGTATAATTGTGACCCATACAATGTATTGTTGGCTATTGCTACAAATATCCCCCAGCGACTTAACACTGCTTTTGTGCTGCAGGGTCACATATGTAAATGTAAAATTAAAATAGAAATTGTAAAAACAAAGTAAAAGCTCAAAATATAATTAAAGATATATTGAAAAAAAATTAAATAAAATGACAAAACCATATAAAGCATATAACAAAATTACTAAAAATGAAAATAAATCCTACAAATATCCAAAGTAAAAGCTCATTCAAAATATGAATAAATAATATCATTAAAAAACATAAAATAGCACTGCTAATGGCTGATTTTCTCTAGAAGAGAAACACTTTTAAAGTGTTTATGTAGCAGCGTTACATCATTTTCCATTCATCTAGTTTTCTTGTTATGTAAACATCTTTATAACAAGATAACATTTCACGAAATGCAAAATTATATTCCATATAATGATAGCAATGTAATGCATTATATTCTAGGGATGCACGATATATCGGCCACCATATCGGTATCGGCCCATATCGGCTCATTTTTTCTGTTATCGGTATCGGCCTGATAAGAAAATTTGGCCGATATCTTAAAGCCGATAAATAATGCATTATTTCCTTCAGAGACACTTCAGATGCGCGCTGTTCGTTTGCAGCCTTTTGTGCAATTGTACATTGTAATATTGTGTTTATTTGATGTATATCTGATTTATCTCATATAGAATACGTTTGGTTAAGTTAAAAGAGCGCTTCAGTTTACCAGTGATCATCTTTAGCTCAGCACACGCAGCCCAAACAGCAGTGCACAACATTAATAACTATGATTGGGAATGTCGTGTATATAACATTCTAATGAGAACATTATAATAATAAAACGTTGTGAATTCTTTGGGTTTAGTTGCCGTGTTTCAGCGCGTTGTTATGGGAAGAGCGCATCCACAACAGGATCACACATTCTGACTATAGCACGCAATAACTGCATAATTTTGTACATATATAAGTTGTAATATTATGTTTATGTTGTATTAATATTAATCTCAGGATGCATTTCCTTGAATTAAATAAGCTGCCAGCAAAACGCTTCAGTTTACCATGTTCATTCAGCTCTTCAGCTTCAGCACGCGCAGCTCAACGGCTGCTATTTAAAACAGTGGTATTAATTTGTTACTTTTTCAAAATCATCGATACATTATTAATAACAACAACCACTTGTATTTTTCTCTTATTATTTTCATCAACAATATGGTTTAGTAATTAAAATCATTTAATTATTGTCCGTGCAGAGGCTATTCCGTTTTATTGATCTATGGCGCATTCATTTTGATTCTTTACACGTGTAATGATGTCCAGTGACTTGTTTGCATTATTTATGCATAATTTTATTTATTTGTAAGGCTTTTTTATGACTAAATTTGGTAATGGGAGAGTAAAAATATTTTTAAAACGTACACCGTTCAAACTAGGCTGCTTATGTTGAAGTGTTTGGGATGTGGCTTTTAATGATGAGACCTTTTTTGTAATCAGGCTCTCAAAAAGTATATAACAATTTGGATATAGATTTATCGGCCAACATATCGGTTATCGGCTTTCAAAAATAAAGAATAATCGGTTATCGGTATCGGCCAAAATTTTCATATCGGTGCATCCCTATTATATTCCATATAATGATACTGAGAAGCACCTCAGCACATTAAGCTCTGCGACGTGTGCTGTTATGTGTATTGTGCAGTGAAGGCTCTATCATGCAGTGTGGTGTCAGAGGTCAGAGGTCAGGCGTGTACCGTTGCTCCCCAGCGCTTTCATCACGACCTCCATCTGTGCGAACTCGTAGCTGTAGTCCTGTTCGGACGAGGCCTGGCTCGCCGTCTCCGCGTCGGCCTCGGACAAGCTTTGGCGAGGAGAGTCTCGCTCCGGCTCCTTCAGTCGCTCGCGCCGCTTGTGCTTGGGCAGATTGATTCTGAGGACGACATTCGCTCGGATGAGTCTGAGCTCGAGACGAGACGAGACGCTGCGCATGTCGACCTGCAGCTCACCTGAAGAAGTGGTTGTTTCCCCACAGAATGCGATCTCCGTGCCACAGCTGAACCCTGGAGTAAACCATCGTCCCGTTCACACACGTCCTGCGACCGTCAAACAGCACAGGATTACAATATCTTACACAAATCAGACACAAGAACTGCATCTAAAATACTATATATTTTAAACTTGCGACATTTAAAATAAAAAAAATTACAATAACTGAAATAAAACGTATTATTTTTTTTGTTAGTTGCCAAGGCAACATTTCTCATTTTTATTTAGTTTAAGTTGAAGTACTAAAATTAATAAAACTGAAATAAAATCGAATAAAGATATTGTTAACTAAAACTAAAAACATTTACAACAACTTAAATAAAATATAAAAACATATTATTGTAAAGTTAGTTTCTCAGTCTTAACTTGAAGTACTAAAAATTCATAAAGATGATATAAATATAAATAAAGATAATAGGTAAACATATATTTTTATATTCAGAGATATTCAGAATTATCAGTGTTGTTATCATTAACTAAAACAAAAACATTTACAATAATTGAAATAAAAATAAAATACAAAAAACTTGTTATTTTTAAGTTAGTTGCCAACATTTCCAATTTTTACTAATTACTAAAGTACTCAAATTATTAAATTAGTTTAGTTTAAAATTATTTTTAATTATTTTAATTATATAATTGAAGAATTATATAGTCTAGTTTATATATATTTGAAAAATATTTTAAAAAATGACAAAAAAACAAGTTTACTAAAACTAACTAAAATGTAAACACAAAATGTAAGAATAAAATATGAATAAATCCTAAAATAGAATATTAATGATACTTATTACCTTAATGATAATTATTTAGAATTATAAGTGTGTAATGTGAATTATGTCACTTGCAAAGCTTTATGTAATGTAAACGTTTATTAAACATCCATAGATATTAAACACAAAGATATATATATAATACATTAATATATATCAAAAAAGGTTTGAAAAACATTATTATTATTTTAATGTTTTTTTTTTCTTTCACCTGAAACTTTACAACGTATTGTATTTTTTATGTCATTATTATTGTTTCCGTTTCATTCATGCATACATTGGTTTAACTGTAAATGATATTATTTCTTTTCATGCTAATAAACGACACAGGTTTGTGTTACCTGGCGTTGTCTGCCGGCGTGAGCGTGACGTCTCCGTCAGACGTGACTTCCAGCACACAGTGTTCAGACTGGATCCCGATGCCGAACAGCTGGATGTCCTGAGACGTGTCGGCCCCCACACGCGTGTGATCCTGAACCAGAGCAAACATCTCAGAGGAGGCACTGAAGAGTTCTCCTGCATGTGGCCTGAGTTACACAAACACCGCTAAAGGCCTGTTGTTGGTGGTGTTTCACAGGTCTCTATCAGAGCAAACGCAGCTCATACGACGACGCTGACGGATAAACTTTGACCTAGTGATGCAAGATTTGTGAATCGTTCTTTTGAGTCAGAAAGAATAAACCGAATCGGATGAATCAGGCTGAATTTGTCAGATGGTTTAACAACTCACTGAAACACTGAAAACAACCTTTAAGCTGGATTTTCTATGTCTGCAACTTCCAGATATGATTCATCTGTAATGCAATTTCAGCTTGTTTGCAAATACATTTTGATTGTAGCCGTGCATCGCGTGGAGTATGGAGTGACACTTACAGGAAAAAGTTAGTAATTTAATCATTCAAACATAAAAACGGAAATAAATAACTTTTTAAATGAACAAATTAATAGGTATACATTTTTAAAAAACTGTATATTTAATGTTTTAAAATGTAGCTAAATAAAACTACAACAACTACAAAAATTAGAAAAATAAATAAATAATTTTATTATAAATAATAAATAACTAACATAAAGATTCAAATAAAATACATATTTATAATTATATATAAATAATGTTCTATACTATACACATTAAATAAAGTAATATGTATTATTATATATAAAATAAATAATTAAATAATATAAATATATATATAATTATTATATTTTTATTTTATAATAATGTATATATATATATATATATAAATAAATAATAAAATAATATTTAAATAAATAAATATAAATATATTGTATATAATTATTTATTTATTTTGAAATATTAAATAAATAAATAATACAATTAGATTTAAATAAATAATGAAGTATACATTTAAATAAAAAGTACAGTACTGAAGTGAGTATGTTTTTAAAAAACAATGTAGTATTTATTGATTTATTGTTTAAAAGGTTAGTTCACCCCAAATTGAAAACTCTGTCATTAATTACTCACCCTCATGTCGTTCCAAACCCGTAAGACCTTCGTTCATCTTCGGAACACAAATTAAGATATTTTTGATTAAATATGAGAGTAATTAATGACAGACTTTTCATTTTTGGGTGAACTAACCCTTTAATTACTTTAACTACATTTTAAAACATAAATTAAATAAACAGTTTCTACTAATTTGTCCATTCGAAAAATAGACAAAAAAACTATTCCTAAGT
>NW_015508138.1:0-471 GCF_001515645.1 Sinocyclocheilus grahami | reverse complement strand
TATCTTGATTGTCTTTATTTTTAAATTATTTCTTTATTTTAATTAGACTTTAATGATTTAATTAATTTTAATTGTTCTTATTTTATTTATGGTTAACAAACTAAACTAAATAAAAATAGAATTACAACAAATAAAGAATAAAATTAGATTTAAAATAATAAAAAAAGACATTTAAATAAATAAATATTGCAGCTAGCAGTCCAGTACTGTAGTGAGTAGAAAAACATGCAATAGAAACTATATTTTCTAAGTAATATTTTACACTATTATATTATTAATTTTTCACAATATAAATTTTCCTTTATACATGAAAATTATTTCTAGATTAGGATGGGGGTCGTTTGCATGAGGATGATCATATCTGGGGAATCTAAAAGATTGAAAACCCCTGTATTAGAGTAACACGGTGTGACGTTTGTTCTGTCGCAGAATCTGGTTCAGATAATCTCCTATAATTCCCTGCTCACCTCA
>NW_015508137.1:21298-29339 GCF_001515645.1 Sinocyclocheilus grahami | reverse complement strand
CAAGAAACATTTCTGATTATTATCAATGTTGAAAACAGTTTTTTGCTGTTTGAATGGTGAATATAACTTTATTTGTAGTAGAAATCTTTTGTAACATTTTAAATGTCTTTCACTTTTGATCAAATGTGACTTTTGATAAATTTAGTGCATCCTTGCTGAAAAGTTTTAATTTCTTTTAAAAAATCCAGCTTTGATCACAGGAGTAAATTACATTTTACAAAATATTCAGCTATTTGAAATTGTAATAATATCTCACAATATTATTGATTTTACTGTGTTTTAGATCAAATGAATGCTGCCTTGGTCCGCAGAAGAGACTTGTGCTATGAAAAATCAAGAATATGAAAAATCCTAATGATTCCAAATGTTTGAACTGTAGCGTACATATCTTTATATTTAATCAGTTCTCAAGGCAGTCAGATCATATGACCGTTCAGTGCTGTGTTCTCCAGATGTGAATGAGTGTGTGAGCAGCCCATGTGTTAATGGAGTCTGTAAGAACAATGCAGGCTCTTTCTCCTGTGAGTGCCCACTAGGAAGTGAACTGGACTCCACTGGACTTTTATGTATTGGTAAATTATGTTTATTTTAACTTCATGATTCACACTTATGCTGGAAAATATTTTTAAAACAAGCTCATGGAGTTTTTTTTTCCCGACAGACAGTCTGAAGGGCTCGTGCTGGGTAACCCTTCAGGATGGCCGCTGTGAAGTGAACATTAACGGAGCTACACTGAGGTCTCAGTGCTGTGCGACGCTGGGAGCGGCCTGGGGAAGCCCATGTGAACCATGTCAAAGCGGTATAAAAACTGCACTCTCAAGCGCTCACATCTGGTCATTTTTAGCCAGCTGCAAACTTCAGGCGCTCTGCTGAAAATGCCCAGCTATGAGCGCTTGAGAGCACAACGTTTTTGTTTTATTTTCATTATTGTTAATGAAATGTTTCGTTATTGTTATATTTTGGTGGACATGTAGCATAAATCTTTAGGAAACTGCAGGGGAGCATAGGCTCTATTTAAAGACCCCAGTGTAGTTAGGGGAGAGCCAAGGCATTTTTTGTCTCTTTTTTTTTAGGAGGGATGGTCCTGCAGGCAAACTTCCTCTACTTATTAGCATTGTTGAACCAGGACTATAGTAGAGCACCCATCCAAAGGGGAGCAAACATCCCTACTTCAAAACCCAGCAGTTGTAGGGGAGGAAGGGAAATGAAGTAGAGGGAATCTATACTGCCCTACACAATTCTGTTCACTTTGCGTGAACCCTAAGGAGGTAACCATCAGCCCTCACATCCCCCCAGAGAGGGGTATATCTCCTGAAAGCTGCAGACTGAGACCCCAGCTCTGTACCAGACTTAAAGAGGACCAAAGAGATCAGATTGTGAGATCAAAGCAATGAGGAGAAAGATTGTTCCCTTTCTCCTTGGTAAAGACGCCCACTGTGGCAACTGTAGCAACCAAAGAACGACAGGTACACTGACACTGCGCTGCCGCTGGCAGCATTGCTGAGTGGAAATTTTATGGTTTGTAGAGCCACACAGGCCTGTCTTGCTTCGAATATGCCTTGCCGAATAGGGTTAGGGTTAGGGTGAATAACTGGTTAGAGTGAATAACCAGCGCTCT
Source organism: Sinocyclocheilus grahami (assembly GCF_001515645.1). NCBI lineage: Eukaryota > Metazoa > Chordata > Actinopteri > Cypriniformes > Cyprinidae > Sinocyclocheilus > Sinocyclocheilus grahami. The sequence continues at coordinate 27,721 of NW_015508137.1, read as the reverse complement.
CTTCCATCCTCAATACCACGACTGAGGTGAGAACCTTGAGCAAAGCACCGAACCCCCAACTGCTCCCCGGGCGCCGCAGCAAAAAATGGCTGCCCACGGGTGTGTGTTCACAGTGTGTGTGTGTTCACTAATCACTGCTGTGTGTGTGCACTTGGATGGATGAAATGCAGAGCACAAATTCCAAGCATGGAACACCATACTTGGCCACACGTCACGTCCCTTTCCCTGTTCTTTTCAAGGAGGTGGAAATTTTGTGGTTTGTAGAGCCACACAGGCCTGTTTTGCTTCGAATATGCCCTGCCATGTACCACAAGGTGGAAAGATTCAACAGACACAAAGCTCAAACTGTGAGGTGCAAACACCTGATTTTCATCCCACAAGAAAAAAGTCAAGCCAGAGGGGATCTCCCTCACCATTACTAATCACAGTGAGCGCATTCAGCTTCCTCAAGAGCCAACCGTTGGCAAGGAGGGAGCCTTCAAAGAGGATGCAGTGCCAGGGGAGAGATAGCTTGCAAGCAGCTCTTCAACTGGGGTATCCTCCGCTTACACAGTCTCTCCTCATGCGAATAATTCGACTACATTGGAGAGAATATATGAGCCGAATATAAATTCCTCCATTATCTTGCCTTAGCTCTTTGTGCATCTAAATCCTCAGAATTATAGACACATTTAATCACATTTAGTCACATTAATCGGTCAGATTAGAAGCAGTCACAGAGAGCTTCCCGAATTGACATAAAAGCAACATAGTGGGGCAAACCCAAAAGGGAAAAACTCCCATTAGACTCCTCCCTATGCTCTGCCTAAAATCCCTGCGATCGATCCTGCCCTGCTGCCTCTTGTTAGTTTTGCAGTTCAGTTTCCTGTCTTTGTTAATATATTACCATAGTTTTTTATTTGCCCTCATGTGTCACATCTGTGTCTAGTTCATTACCTCGTTTAGTTCCTAGTGATTCTCTATGTATATATAGCCCTCATTCTTAGTTGTTCTTGGTCAGATCTCATAATTTCAGTGGTTGCTCAGTTTATCGTGTTTTGTTTCCTAGAAGTGACGTAGTGTGTGCCTTATTTTGATTAAAGGAAACTGTATGCAGAAAGAGCCAGTTCTTTTATTTTCACCTTTATTCAGCCCCTGCATGAAACTTTTATTATATTTGAATTGCAGCCTTATTAGTTTATTATACTGTATGCTAAAACATATTTTGATATTTATTTTAAAAATTTGATATCCAATTTATTTGATATTGTGTTTTGGTTATAGACTCAAATAATATTTCAGCGATTATTTATGTACACAGATCCTGTATGTCAACGAGGATTCGCTCGGCCAAGAGGGGCTTCGTGTGAAGGTGACATTTTGTGTCATATTAAAGTGAGAGACACATAAACTGTAGATTATCTGATTTTGACTTAATTTCACCTAGTTAATTAAAATACACTTTCTCCCTCTCTCCCTCTCTCTCTTGCTCTCTCTTTGTGTAGATGTGAATGAGTGTGAGGTGTTCCCCGGTGTGTGTCATAATGGACACTGTGTGAACACTTCACATCTGGTCATTTTTAGCCAGCTGCAAACTTCAGGCGCTCTGCTGAAAATGCCCAGCTATGAGCGCTTGAGAGCACAACGTTTTTGTTTTATTTTCATTATTGTTAATGAAATGTTTCGTTATTGTTATATTTTGGTGGACATGTAGCATAAATCTTTAGGAAACTGCAGGGGAGCATAGGCTCTATTTAAAGACCCCAGTGTAGTTAGGGGAGAGCCAAGGCATTTTTTGTCTCTTTTTTTTTAGGAGGGATGGTCCTGCAGGCAAACTTCCTCTACTTATTAGCATTGTTGAACCAGGACTATAGTAGAGCACCCATCCAAAGGGGAGCAAACATCCCTACTTCAAAACCCAGCAGTTGTTGGGGAGGAAGGGAAATGAAGTAGAGGGAATCTATACTGCCCTACACAATTCTGTTCACTTTGCGTGAACCCTAAGGAGGTAACCATCAGCCCTCACATCCCCCCAGAGAGGGGTATATCTCCTGAAAGCTGCAGACTGAGACCCCAGCTCTGTACCAGACTTAAAGAGGACCAAAGAGATCAGATTGTGAGATCAAAGCAATGAGGAGAAAGATTGTTCCCTTTCTCCTTGGTAAAGACGCCCACTGTGGCAACTGTAGCAACCAAAGAACGACAGGTACACTGACACTGCGCTGCCGCTGGCAGCATTGCTGAGTGGAAATTTTATGGTTTGTAGAGCCACACAGGCCTGTCTTGCTTCGAATATGCCTTGCCGAATAGGGTTAGGGTTAGGGTGAATAACTGGTTAGAGTGAATAACCAGCACTCTCTTCCATCCTCAATACCACGACTGAGGTGAGAACCTTGAGCAAAGCACCGAACCCCCAACTGCTCCCCGGGCGCCGCAGCAAAAAATGGCTGCCCACGGGTGTGTGTTCACAGTGTGTGTGTGTGTGTGTGTGTGTTCGTGTTCACTAATCACTGCTGTGTGTGTGCACTTGGATGGATGAAATGCAGAGCACAAATTCCAAGCATGGAACACCATACTTGGCCACACGTCACGTCCCTTTCCCTGTTCTTTTCAAGGAGGTGGAAATTTTGTGGTTTGTAGAGCCACACAGGCCTGTTTTGCTTCGAATATGCCCTGCCATGTACCACAAGGTGGAAAGATTCAACAGACACAAAGCTCAAACTGTGAGGTGCAAACACCTGATTTTCATCCCACAAGAAAAAAGTCAAGCCAGAGGGGATCTCCCTCACCATTACTAATCACAGTGAGCGCATTCAGCTTCCTCAAGAGCCAACCGTTGGCAAGGAGGGAGCCTTCAAAGAGGATGCAGTGCCAGGGGAGAGATAGCTTGCAAGCAGCTCTTCAACTGGGGTATCCTCCGCTTACACAGTCTCTCCTCATGTGAATAATTCGACTACATTGGAGAGAATATATGAGCCGAATATAAATTCCTCCATTATCTTGCCTTAGCTCTTTGTGCATCTAAATCCTCAGAATTATAGACACATTTAATCACATTTAGTCACATTAATTGGTCAGATTAGAAGCAGTCACAGAGAGCTTCCTGAACTGACATAAAAGCAACATAGTGGGGCAAACCCAAAAGGGAAAAACTCCCATTAGACTCCTCCCTATGCTCTGCCTAAAATCCCTGCGATCGATCCTGCCCTGCTGCCTCTTGTTAGTTTTGCAGTTCAGTTTCCTGTCTTTGTTAATATATTACCATAGTTTTTTATTTGCCCTCATGTGTCACATCTGTGTCTAGTTCATTACCTCGTTTAGTTCCTAGTGATTCTCTATGTATATATAGCCCTCATTCTTAGTTGTTCTTGGTCAGGTCTCATCATTTCAGTGGTTGCTCAGTTTATCGTGTTTTGTTTCCTAGAAGTGACGTAGTGTGTGCCTTATTTTGATTAAAGGAAACTGTATGTAGAAAGAGCCAGTTCTTTTATTTTCACCTTTATTCAGCCCCTGCATGAAACTTTTATTATATTTGAATTGCAGCCTTATTAGTTTATTATACTGTATGCTAAAAAATATTTTGATATTTATTTTAAAAATTTGATATCCAATTTATTTGATATTGTGTTTTGGTTATAGACTCAAATAATAGTTCAGCGATTATTTATGTACACAGATCCTGTATGTCAACGAGGATTCGCTCGGCCAAGAGGGGCTTCGTGTGAAGGTGACATTTTGTGTCATATTAAAGTGAGAGACACATAAACTGTAGATTATCTGATTTTGACTTAATTTCACCTAGTTAATTAAAATACACTTTCTCCCTCTCTCCCTCTCTCTCTTGCTCTCTCTTTGTGTAGATGTGAATGAGTGTGAGGTGTTCCCCGGTGTGTGTCATAATGGACACTGTGTGAACACTAGAGGTTCTTTTAAATGTCAGTGTCCAGAGAGTCTCACACTGGATGTCACTGGACGTGTCTGTGTGGGTGAGTCTCACTGGAGTATCAGCTGTCTTCAGATCTGTCATAGTGCATTCACCCTCACCATAGCCACTATTACTAAATCAGACTTTATTATTGTTAGTAGCACATAATCAGTGCTGGATAGATTACTTACAATGTATAGTATGTTATTTATTACAAATTACCGGTACATGACAAAAACGGTGTATTGTTTTTTTAGGTTACATATTATAGATAATGTATTGTGAGTACTTTTTGAATGCTTTTAGATTACTTTTGACCTTACTTGTTTATCACATACCAATTGATATTTTTTTTTATTAGTTTGTACCATACTGATTTAGAAATCCAAAAAAAGAGAAGAAAATACAGTATGTTGTGCATTAAACATTATACTGTGTAAAGCCTTCCAAAGACATATAATACAAGATTAAATGACTCACTGAGTGATAATTCAAATAATTAAAATGTGTTTGAAATGTGTTAAATATGCAATGTTGAGAAAACAAGCATAAAAATGTATAATTTATGTATGTAAGCTCTGATAAGGGTTCTCCGATAAGGAAAGATAACGATGCATTCTGGCGTAGATGCTACGGCAGGGGTCGGCAACCCGTGGCTCTGGAGCTGCATGCAGCTCTTCAGGCCCCCTGCTGTGGCTCACTGCAGCCTTGACAAAATGACATGGAAATAAAAATAAATAAAATTATATTTATTTTATCTTTGCTACACATTGTTGGCATTTGAGGTAACAGATGTGACACTGAAAATAAAGTTTTAATATTTTATCAATCAAACATATACGACACTTCCTGTCTAATTCCCGTGCGAATAGCTGATATTGTGGTCCAGACCCCTGCTCTCGTAAGCTAACTATGGATACGTTACTGTTCCGAATCTAATTCAAAAAGATCAGAGCCCACCTTTTGCCATGGCCTCTGTGGGATGTCATGCCCTATCATGGGCCCTTTGCAGTTCCTTCTCCTGAATGCATTGCATACTGGGCACTTGGAAATCAGGTCAGTGATTTGCATTGACATGCCAGGCCAGAACATTATGTCTCTTGCGAGTCGTTTGGTTTTTTCAATGCCTTGGTGACTGGTGTGGAGTTTTTGTAACATGAATCTTTGTTTACTTTGTGGAATGAGATGCGGTTACCTTTTAGGAGTATGTCATCTTCGACAGTCAGTTCATCACGATAATCTCAGTAAGGTTTTTGCCTGGTCAGGTAAATCACGTTTGTCTTCAGGCCAGCCATTTAGGACAAAACTTTTAACGATGCGCAAAATGGAGTAATTTCTCGTTTCTGTTTTTATTTCCAACAGACGTGATGGTGCAATGGGCAGTGAAGCAATGGTGCATACTTGTATATCATCATCGGCTGTGTCAGCATCTGTGTGGGACTGATCATTTCTGCTTAAAGCGTCAGCTATGTAGAGCTCTGTTCCTTTTTTATATTTCACTTTCATGTCGAATTTCTGAAGTTTCAGGAGCATTTTTTGGAGTCTGAGAGGAGTGTCAGCTAGGGGTTTTTTCATGATAATTTCTAAAGGCTTATGGTCACATTCTACTGTGAAGCGTCTGCCAAATATGTACTGATAGAACTTTTCACACCCAAATACCGTAGCGGCCAATTCTTTTTCAATTTGTGCCCAACGCTTCTGTGTTTCAGTGAACGCTTTGGAAGCAAATGCTATAGGGCAGTTGTTTTGTAGTAGCACAGCACCTACCCCACTGCTGGATGTATCTACACTGAGCGTCACTGGCATTGCTGGATCATGATATTTGAGAGTAACTGTTTCTGAGACCATCCTTTGTAATTGCTCAAAACTCTTGTCATGGGCTTCTTCCCAACACCATTCAGCTGTCTTTTCCAAGAGGAGTCTTAGAGGGGCTGTGACGTCAGACAGTTGTGGGAGGAATTTTCCTAAGTATGTGACCATGTTAAGGTACTGTTGTAGCTCTGTTTTGTTCTGTGGTCTTTGCATGTTCCTAATGGCGGCCACTTTTTCCGGGTCTGGTTTAAGTCCATTCGTAGTCAGCAAATGACCCATGTAGCTCACTTCTTTAGCTCTGAATGTACATTTGTCTGGATTTAGTTTTATGTTCTTTTCTCTGATGCGCTGCATTACTTTTTCAAGTCTCTCGTTATGTTGCTTCTCATTTCCCCCCCAGATCAGTATGTCATCCACAATCACTTCAACCCCTTCCAAGTCTTCAAATGTTTGTGACATAATCCTTTAAAACATTTCTCCAGCACAGCTGATTCCGAATGGTAGTCTTGGACTGTTGAAGAGGTGCATAACTTGGAACTCTCTGTCCAATTTTATTTGCCAGTAACCAGACTGTGCATCGAGTGTGGTGAATATTTTAGCACCAGTCATTCTTGTCACCACCTCCTCGATTGTTGTCATCGGATAATGCTCTCTTTCAATTGCAGCATTAAAATCTTTTGGGTCCATGCATATCCTGACTTTTTTCT
>NW_015508137.1:19987-20438 GCF_001515645.1 Sinocyclocheilus grahami | reverse complement strand
GAATGCCTACAACAATTCTGTCCTTTATTAGACTGTCGCATAATTTTCCATACTCGCATGACTTGGCTTTAGTTTTGTGGTACGCGACGAACTGATCGATGCTTTCACCGGGCGCTTGCACTCTTGAATTGAAAATATGCCGTTCAAATGTGACATTCTTTTGGGGCTCCAAATAGTCATTACATTTCTTTATTATGACTTTAACGTCGTTTTTGTCTTCAGTTTCTGCGAACTCAAACGTGTTATATATTTCTAGGGCTTCGTCGCCTATAACGTGTAGCAGTGTGCAGCTTTGTATTTTCTTATCTTTCTTGTCTACGCCCGATGCGTCTTGTCTACGCTCGATGCGGTCATGTACAGTTCAAATTTTTGTTTCCATTTTTTCCCAGTTCTCTGCCGTGTTGCTTTCAAATTGCAGTGGTTGTGGTGGCCTCAATCCTTCCATATTTGG
>NW_015508137.1:0-16669 GCF_001515645.1 Sinocyclocheilus grahami | reverse complement strand
TCATAAATATTCCCCTTTTTAGAGCTAATAAATAATAAACACATTACAACGCGCAACACCGCGACGCCACTCTACCATTGCCAGGCAAACACTCTTGCCAGGGACAAAAAGGTATAAATTACGAACATTCAAATACAACAGAAATCACACCTAGTGGTGCAACTAGGCAACTACCTTACATCTGCATCAATTTTATTAAAACAACAAAATGTGTTTTATTCATTTAGAGGTCAAATATATTTTGCGGCTCCAGGCAAATTTTATTTGGTGGGAGAATGGCCAAAATGGCTCTTTTGGTCGCAAAGGATGCAGACCCCTGTCCTATGGGAACACCACTGCACCAGTATTCTAAGGCCTTGTGTGGTGGTGAAAAAGAAGAGAGAGTTTCCAGGAAACAAATAAAGTGAGTTAACACAGCAATCATGTCTGCTTATCATTCATGTTATATAAAGCAAGAAGATATAACATATTGGCAATGAGGATTGAAGAGTGATGAACTCCAAAGATGTTCTTCTGACTCAGTGGTGATTGAGAGAGTTTCCTCCCATATGGAAAGTGTCGAGGCATGCCAGGCACGGCTGCAGCAGTTCTGGAAGACGGGAAGGTGAATGAGAGACGAGAGAGAGAGAGACAAGAGACTGAGAGGCGTGACACTGATGTGAGGCCTTTTAACTTCTGTCGAGGTCACACCTCTGGGGGATCAAAGAGCCAATGGTGTCTTGAACATTTGGAGAGAAAATGTACGACTCTTTGTCTTCGAGCATGGTATTTTGCATATGTAACTGGATTGGGTGCTTATGCAAAACTATTAGAGATTCTTAGAACACTAATATGTTACATAGGTATCAACATATAATATACACTCTCATTTAGATCATAAAATACCAAACATGCTATAGGTGAGGTCATATTAACTAAGGATTATTTCATAAGCATGCATAAAACAGTATACAATACAAAAGACAATATACAAGAACAGTAGTAATATACACAGTGACCTAGGGATATGCATGATGGGATGGTCATAGAAAGGTTTGTCTATGAATTAATTAGACTAGAGTCCATTTCTATGGGCATTATGTGTCTCTCATATGAGGAAAATGAGTAAGAGTTGCTTTGCCTGCATTCCTTTGAGCAATAAAACCAGAGTTATCAGATGAGTTGTCTTTGGTTGCCATGAAACTAGAGGCCTGTTCTGCCTTTTTGAGGTGTTAGTTTCATTTCGGGGGAAGGGTCCATAGACCCTCATAGATGGCTTGTTGGTTGAGTGAGGAGTGTTAGGGATTATTTGTTGAATATAACAAATAAATGTGTGTCTGATTGGCCCAAATGCTACAATGGGCAAGAAATACCAATAGCCTTTGCCTCATCATTGAGCAGAGTAGAGCAAAACTATGCTCGAATTGAAACCGAGCCACTCGGATATTTTTACCAATATCTGTATGGGCACAAGTTTACATTGTGACTCAGATGCAGCACTGGGCTTTGATTTTGGCAGCCTATGATTACAATATCCAGTATAGAGAGGGTGCACTGCATTCACTGTAATGCAGATGGGCTATCACGACTACCTCTACCAACTGCACCTCAAGTTAAGATGATACTGTGGAGTTGCTCCAAATGAAACATCTTGATGCCTTGCCAGTGTTGTGTTCAGATGTTTGTAAGGAAGCAAAATCTGAGCCTGGTTTCTCCCAAGGTTTTTTCTCCATTCTGTCACCGATGGAGTTTTGGTTCCTCTGGCTTGCTTAGTTGGGGACACTTCATTTCCAGCGATATCATGGACTTGATTGCAAAGATACTATTTAAACTGAACTGAGCTGGATGATGACATCACTGAATTCAATGATGAACTGCCTTTAACTGAAAATTGAATGTTTGCTATTGTGATTTTGCATTATTGACACAATATTTTCCTAAGTAATGCTTCACAGTTGCTTTGACACAATCTGTATTGTTAAAAGCGCTATATAAATAAAGGTGACTTGACTTGACTTGACCCCACTATCTCACAAGTAAAGGAAATTGTGGCAACTGGACATTTTCCACAAATCACAGATTCAAACAATGTGCTTGCCCCATACGTGAACAAGAAAGATGAGTTGACTGCTCAACAAGGTTGTCTCATCCCTCGTAAGCTGAGATCCAGGGTACTGACAGAGCTGCACACTGGAGATCTGGGTGTCGTAAGGATGAAGGCCCTTGGAAAAGGCCAGAGTCACCTTGGCAATGCATTCATGTGGACTTTTGAAGGACAGCCTGTGGTAGTAGTGGATGCTCACTCCAGACAGCCCAAGGTGTGTGTAATGGAATCAACAACGTCTATTCAGATGCTGAGAGGATTCTTTATTCATCGTGGACTCCCAGAAGTGTCTGTGTTCTCCTCAGATGAGTTCCAAACATTTCTCAAGGATAATGGAGTGGCACATACACATTCTGCACATTTTCACCCAATGAATGGCTTAGTCAAATTTGATAGATTTTTGTGAACATCCTACAGTATGTCAAAAGAAGCATCATTTCCGAGTCTCGATCCAATCTCAATCAACCATTAAGCCCCTGGCAAGGTTTTAAGGTTCAGTTTTAAGGGTAAGCCTTTAAGGTTCACCTTGGTGGTACAAGTCATTTCTGTTATACAGTGTGTAACTGTAACATGCATAACAGAAATGACTTGTACCACCAAGGTACATGATTGTTGTGTGTGTTTGAAGTCCTTATGATTTGTCAGTTCATTTGTGTGAGCCCTTTTTTGGCTTAAATGTGCTGAAGCATGTTTTTTGGTCTGGCTCTTTGGAAATCATACTGATCTTGTGAGGTATAACCATTCCCAGTATACTGTAGTATAAACACTACTAACTTTATTTTGATATCAGCACTGCTGAAGCTCTTTTGCTGCAGTAAATATGTTAAACATGTTAATGTTAAAAAGGAATGAGAAATTTGCTTTCATTGGCTGTTTTTCCCAGATGTTCGTTCAGAGGCCTGTTTTCTCACCTATGATGAAGATGTGTGTACGCAGCCGGTACCAGGACACTTCCGCACGGACATGTGTTGCTGTACGGTGGGTTTGGCCTGGGGCAAAGATTGTGAATTGTGCCCTGAGCCTGGCACAAGCCCGTTTGATGCTCTGTGCCCGAGAGGACCAGGCTTTGCCAACAAAGGGGACATGCTCACTGGCAGAGCTGTCTATAAAGGTCAAATAAATACTGCTGCTCTGGAGTATTTTGATTTCACTGTTATGTCTGCTCTTATAAAATTCATACTGTATTTTTCATTAATGACATTTATCTAATCCTCTCTTTGTCAGATATCAATGAGTGTAAAGTCTTCCAAAGCATCTGTATTCATGGAAAATGTCGAAACACCATTGGAAGCTTCAGATGTCGTTGTGACAGTGGCTTTGCACTGGATGCCAATGAGCAAAACTGTACAGGTGATTCTGATTGTCTGTGAAGATATAAATAGCCAATCCTTTCCATCAGTATAGAATGACTAGAGACATAATGACGACATTAACAAATGATATCGGTGCTATCACAGACCACTGAGTTGCATTCTGGTATCAAATATTATAAACTCTTTTATTTGAATAAATCCATTGTTTCATTCTTTTCAGATTAAGGTTTGGGCTGCCCTTTGAGTATCTGTGCATACATTCAGTTGAAAATGATAAAGCATTTCATGTGTTTCTCTACATGAGTGTGTGAATTTTCACAGATATTGACGAGTGCGTGATCTCTCCTGATGTTTGTGGTCATGGCACGTGTGTGAACACTCTGGGCAGTTTCCAGTGTGACTGTTTCCCTGGCTATGAGAGGGGATTTATGTTGATGAAGAACTGCTTGGGTGAGTGACACTTCATTGACATTAGTATACTCTCCGTTATTAAGTTGGCTTGAAAAAGACCACCTAAAATCCCATAGACTTTCATTGAGGGAGTGAAAACTTTTATACAATAAGACTAATGGTGTATTTAAGCTGTCTATTGCTATAGCAAAGCTTAACAACTCCCTACTGAAAAAACAGCGAAAACCAGCCTAAGCTGATTGTCTGCTTTGGCTGGTCTCCCAAGCTGGTTTTAAAGTGGTTTTAGACACTTTTTTTAGCAGGTCAGGCTAGTCTTGGGTGGTTTTTAGCTGTTTTTTTACTGAATCAACTGGTTTATAGCTGGATTAGCATAGAAACATGATAACAACATGTTAGTAACTTGCTAATCATGCTAGAAACATGCTAGTCACTTGCTAATCATGCTGGAAACATGCTAGTAACTTGCAAATCATGCTAGCAAAATGCTAGCAAACTTGCTAATCATGCTATCAACATGTTGGAAACATGCTAACGACATGCAAGTAACTTTGTTAATCATGCTAGCAACATGCTAGTCACTTGCTAATCATGCTAGCAACATGCTAGTCACTTACTAATCATACTAACAACCCGCTACCGACATGCTAGTCACTTGTTAATCATGCTAGCAACATGCTAGAAACATGTTAACGACATGCTAGTCACTTGCTAATAATGCTAACAACATGTTAGAAATATGTTAATGACATGCTAGTAACTGGCTAATCATATTAACGATGGGCTAGTCACTTGCTAGTCATGCTAGCAACATGCTAGTCACTTGCTAGTCCTGTTAACAAACATGCTAGTCACTTGTTAATCATGCTAACAACATGATAGCAACATGCTAGTAACTTTGCTAATCATGTTATCAAAACTCTAGAAACATGCAAATGACATGTTAGTAACTTGCTAATCATGCTAACAACATGCTAGTCACTTGCTAGCCATGCTTGCAACATGCTAGTCATTTGATAGTCATGCAGTAATGCTAGCAACATGCTAGTCACTTGCTAATCATGCTAGTAACATGCTAGTCACTTGCTAATCATGTTAACAACATGCTAGTAACTTGCTAATGACATGCTAATCATTCTAATGACATGCTAGTCACATGCTAATCATGATAGCAACATGGTAGGTACTTGATAATAAAGCCAGCAACATACTAGCGACATGCTAATTATGCTGGAAACACGTTAGTGACATGCTAGTAACTTGCTAATCATGCTAGCGTCATGCTAGTTTACTATTCCTTATCTACCTATTGTTACACTCTGACGCCGGACCAAAGGACATGTGCAGGTGCATTCTTAACACTAGCTGCTCTGCTACCAAACCTGACAAACCACTGTTCACCTTCTTCTATATCTAACACAGCAGCTGTTTATTTCCAAACATATCTGATTTAGTGCAGTATAAAAATGCAATTTTTACAAACTGTATGTCCGGTTGTACACATACATGCATTGATTCTACTGTCTCTCTCTGTGTCTCATCAGATGTGAATGAATGTGAAGAGCATGTTGACATCTGTGAAGGTGGTCAGTGCACTAATGTTCCTGGAGAATATCACTGCATGTGTCATGAAGGATTCATGACTTCTGTGGACATGAGGACATGCATTGGTATGCTGCTCAATTCTGTTTTTTTATTTTTTTAAGAAACTATGTGTTTGTTCATTTGTATATAATTCAGCTTACACAGCACATTTCTCAAGTTTATATATAAAACAAATAAGAACAAAAATAAGACAGAAGTATCAAGTCTTTCTGTACTGGCTCTCTCTTCAAATTTTCACAGTCATCTGACGATCTGATTTTGGTTTAGTCTGTTGCTGTGGGGCCTTTGTTTGCAGATGTGAATGAGTGTAAACTCAACACCAACATCTGTGTGTTTGGGGAATGTGAGAACACCAAGGGTTCTTTCATCTGTCATTGTGAGATGGGTTACGTCGTGAAGAAAGGAACCTCTGGCTGCACCGGTGAGTCCTGATCCAGAAAAACACGTCAGAATAATTTACTGTGTGTGATGTGTACCTTATACTTAGTATTATAAATACTACCATACTACACTTACACTGATAAGTTAATACTCCGCAGTTTGCATTAGTTGTTAGTGGTGTTTGTATTGGTATGTAGTGTAATCTCTTATGCTCTGATCCAGATGTTAATGAGTGTGAGATTAACACTCACAACTGTGACACACACGCCACCTGTGTCAACACACCGGCACATTACCGCTGCTCCTGCAGTGACGGATGGTCTGGTGATGGAGTCAGATGTGCTGGTGCGTGTTAGTTATGATTTACCATGTTACTGGGATAGAATGGTGTGTAGTCTGTAATATTTATTTTCCGAATCAGAAATATGCATGGCTTAATTTTAACCTCTTTGTGGTTGTGATTCTTGAAATGCTGTATAAGAAAATCAGTGTTGTATAAAGTGTCATCATAACTAAAATTAAAGACATATCGTTGGAAAATTATTAGAGTTAAAAATAGAGTAGTCCCTGAAATATACTTCCAATAAGTAAAAGTTACAATAAGTTATCTTCTGCATTACACGTTTGCTCTAGTGTGTTACTAATCTAGTTTAGATTTTAAACTTGCCATATTGTTGCTCGTAGTCTTTCTCTTTGGTAATTCACTTTAAATAAAAGCTCCTGCTGAATGAATGTAAAAGTAAGTAAATTAGAAATATTCCAGAAACCTATGGGCAGTAATGAATTACTGATTTACTACACATGTCGCTGTCATGGAGTCAACAGCAACGCCAGATCCTTCAGCTCCTCCCACTCATTCTTAATCACCCAAATACTGATGCACTCCACCTGTCAACACCAATCAAGCCTGGTAATAAGCCACCATCACATTCCTTCCTCAGTGTCTGGTCTTGTTGTTCACATGCGTGCATCAACCTCCCTGGCACCTTACCTGATCTACTTATCTGTTCATCTTCTGTCGTCTGCTCCGCTCTCTGGGTCCATCACCACCTGCAAAGACACCAGTGTGATTATTCAGCAAAGCCTATGCTCTTAACTCTCCAAAAATATCCATATCTGTGATCATCACTTTCTCATCTGCAGAAGCCTCAATTAATAAACTCTGTTAAACTGTACTTACCGGTGTTGTCCTCTTCTGTTTGCTGACAGAAGACCAGACCGCAAAATATGCAAATCAACACTGTGATCCAAACCCATATCTGTTTGCTGAGCAACATCTGTGTGTTTGGGGAATGTGAGAACACCAAGGGTTCTTTCATCTGTCATTGTGAGATGGGTTACGTCGTGAAGAAAGGAACCTCTGGCTGCACCGGTGAGTCCTGATCCAGAAAAACACGTCAGAATAATTTACTGTGTGTGATGTGTACCTTATACTTAGTATTATAAATACTACCATACTACACTTACACTGATAAGTTAATACTCCGCAGTTTGCATTAGTTGTTAGTGGTGTTTGTATTGGTATGTAGTGTAATCTCTTATGCTCTGATCCAGATGTTAATGAGTGTGAGATTAACACTCACAACTGTGACACACACGCCACCTGTGTCAACACACCGGCACATTACCGCTGCTCCTGCAGTGACGGATGGTCTGGTGATGGAGTCAGATGTGCTGGTGCGTGTTAGTTATGATTTACCATGTTACTGGGATAGAATGGTGTGTAGTCTGTAATATTTATTTTCCGAATCAGAAATATGCATGGCTTAATTTTAACCTCTTTGTGGTTGTGATTCTTGAAATGCTGTATAAGAAAATCAGTGTTGTATAAAGTGTCATCATAACTAAAATTAAAGACATATCGTTGGAAAATTATTAGAGTTAAAAATAGAGTAGTCCCTGAAATATACTTCCAATAAGTAAAAGTTACAATAAGTTATCTTCTGCATTACACGTTTGCTCTAGTGTGTTACTAATCTAATTTAGATTTTAAACTTGCCGTATTGTTGCTCGTAGTCTTTCTCTTTGGTAATTCACTTTAAATAAAAGCTCCTGCTGAATGAATGTAAAAGTAAGTAAATTAGAAATATTCCAGAAACCTATGGGCAGTAATGAATTGCTGATTTACTACACATGTCTCTGTCATGGAGTCAACAGCAACGCCAGATCCTTCAGCTCCTCCCACTCATTCTTAATCACCCAAATACTGATGCACTCCACCTGTCAACACCAATCAAGCCCGGTAATAAGCCACCATCACATTCCTTCCTCAGTGTCTGGTCTTGTTGTTCACATGCGTGCATCAACCTCCCTGGCACCTTACCTGATCTACTTATCTGTTCATCTTCTGTCGTCTGCTCCGCTCTCTGGGTCCATCACCACCTGCAAAGACACCAGTGTGATTATTCAGCTAAGCCTATGCTCTTAACTCTCCAAAAATATCCATATCTGTGATCATCACTTTCTCATCTGCAGAAGCCTCAATTAATAAACTCTGTTAAACTGTACTTACCGGTGTTGTCCTCTTCTGTTTGCTGACAGAAGACCAGACCGCAAAATATGCAAATCAACACTGTGATCCAAACCCATATCTGTTTGCTGAGCTCGTCCAATCCATTTGTCAGACCGTTGTTTTGTTTTGATCTCTCCCCTGCGCTTCCGCGTGCGTCACTTCTGAGCGGCGCATGCTCAAAGCCGGCCTCCATACGTCATCCGCCCGGAACTGCTTCCGTGTACAACAGTGAGCGCAAGCTACATTAAAGTGATTATTATGTTTTGAATATGCATAATATATTTTTCTTACAAAAACGCATTGATTCGCTACAGAAGGCCTTTGTTCACCCCCCGGAGCCGTGTGAGACACTTTTTAACTTTTTAACTTCTTTTGGACTGATGCATGCAACATCCGCTGAGTGCCATGAAACAACTTGAAAAATCAAAGACTATTTTTAATATAACTCCGACTGGATTCGTCTGAAAGAAGAAAGTCATGGATGACTTGAGGGTGAGTAATTTATGGGCTAATTTTCATTTTTGGGTGAACTAACCCTTAGAGGTCAAGTGGAAATCCTCCAATGGAGTGGTGATTGTCTCCATAAAAGCATGTCTCTTGTTTTCTACAGCAGTTTTCTACAGCTCCATCCTCATGACTGTGGAGAGCCCAGAGACCTCGAAGACTCTTGAGATTCCACCTGACTACAGGGCTTTCCAGGATGTCTTCAGCAAGCAGGCAGCAACGGAATTACCACCTCATTGGCCATGGGTCTGTGCAATTGACCTGCTGCATGGGGCCATGCTACCTAAGGGTAGAGTATACCTGCTGTCCATACCGGAACAGAAGACCATGGAGGAGTACATCGAGGAGGCTCTCAGGCAGGAATTCATCCACCCTTCTACTTCACCAGCAACATCCAGCTTCTTTTTTATCAGCAAGAAGGATGGAGGCTTGAGGCCATGCATCGATTACCGTATCCTGAACTCGCAAACTGTCAAATATCACTACCCATTTCCTCTGGTCCCAGCCACCCTGGAACAGCTTTGTGGTGCTTGCATCTTCTCCAAACTGGACCTGCGTAGCACTTACAACCTCATTCAGATCCGTGAGGGTGATGAATGGAAGACCGCCTTCATAACACTATCAGGCCACTATGAATACCAGGTGATGCCATATGGCCTCTCCAACTCACCCTCTGTCTTCAAAGGATTCATGAATGTGGTGTTCCGGGAGTTCCTCCATCAGTTTGTCATCATATTCATTGATGATATCCTCATCTACTCCCAGAACCTGGCCGAACATTGCCACCAGATGAAACAGGTCCTCGAGAAATTGAGAGAAAACCATCTATACCTCAAATTGGAGAAGTGTGAGTTCCAACATGACACCATCCAATTCCTGGGTTACATCATCGACCATCAAGGCATTCACATGGACCAGAGGAAGGTACAAGCTGTCAAGGACTGGCCTCAACCTAACACCATCAAAGAACTCCAAAGATTCCTGGGCTTTACCAATTTCTACAACCGTTTCATCACCAAATTCTGTCAGATCTGTGCACCTCTCACCTCACTGCTAAAGAATAAGCCCAAGTCTCCGTTCTGGACTCCTGACGCCGTCAATGCATTCCAGAAACTCAAGGATGCCTTTTGCACCACTCCTATCTTGGTTCATTCAGATCCAAAACTCACTTTCCTCGTGGATGCTTTAAAAGTAGGGGTAGGATTGGTATTGTTACAAAGTCACAGAGAGCCTCCTACACTCCATCCACTTGCCTTCTACTCTAGAAAGTTATCCCTGAGACTTCCGCTTCCGCCCGCATGGAGTGAACAGCACAGAAGGGAGCTCCTCAAATAAATAACAAATTATTGCTAAATAGACTAATCAACCAAGTAAAGCCTTTACATTTCTGTCAAAGAGTCATAACAACAAACTTTTCGACATGAAACCGAGCTCGTGCAAAAAGTTACATCGACAATCCAACGCAATACAAAAGCAGAAAGCAGTGAGAGAAAGATGGACGAAGACGACGGCGATTCTCCGATTTCGTTGAGTGCACTCAGAGCAGAACTACATATGCATCGTGAGGTAGTGATTAAAGATATTAAATCGCAAATGGAAAGCCTTCATCTGGAGATGTAAAAGAATCGAGAGGAGATGAAAGAGGACCTGCGTGCGCTACGAGAGGAAATCTTTCCAGAGCTGGCTGCCTTACACAAAGCACAGGCCGAATCGGCGAATGAGGGAGATGGGGAAAACCCTGAGTGACACGATGGACAGAGTGGCAGTACTTGAACAGTCTCATGAACGCATGGCTAAAGAACACAAGAAATTGCAGGAGAAATGTATGGATTTGGAGAATCGTAGCCGGAGACAGAATTTAAGATTCGTCGGGATTCTAGAAGGAGTGGAGGCTGGAAATCCGGTTTGATTCATCAAAGACCTGCTACTGGAGTTATTTGGAGCTGATGACTTGGGGGATTCCAGTATAACAGTAGATTGTGCGCACAGAACTCTGGCCCCAGGCATTAATTGCTCGCTTGCACTACTATTCGGACAAAGAAAAAATTCTGAAGTTATCCAGAAATAAAGGGTGTCTCTACTACAAGGATCCCCTGTGCATATCTTCCCCGATGTGAGTCCAGAGGTTGGCAAACTTCGAGCCACGTTCAATCCAGTGAAAGCCAAGCTGCGAGCCACTGGGATAAATTACAGTCTGTTCTATCCGGCCAAACTGACAATCACTGTGGACGGAATCAGATACACGTTTGAACACCCTCGAGAGGCTGAGAAATTTCTTGAAAAGAAGTCCCAAACCTAGATGGCCGATCTGTAAGGCTTGAGTATACGATTAAGCGGAGATGTGGTGTTTATTCATTCTCAACATGTTTGGACAGAATAATTTAAACAGATCAGTGGATATTAGTAAAGTCTAATGGGACAAAACCGCACCGAACATGTTAAAGTGAAAGAAATACAAGTGTGTAAATGTCACGGAGTGACTGAGATGTGAGACGTGCGGATCCAAGTGCGAAGCTTTATTAACATACATGGTTAGAGACAGGCAAGGGTCAGACAATGGCAACAGGTATATAGAGGACAAGACACAAGAATAATCCTAGGGCTAGCGTGGGTCAACGATCGGCGAACAGAATCAACAGGGCGAGACTAGAGGGATAAATCCAGGTACATAGGCAAATATCAGAAACCGAGAAAACAGACAAGGCAAGGCAAGACTAGGCTAAGACTATGAAACTAAAGTAGGCTCCGTAACGTAGCTATCACAACTAGCGATATGCGCATACAATACTTGGCCATTTGAAAGGAATCAGAGTGAGTGTTATATAGTGTGAGTTATTGGATGCAGGTGAGTGCGCAATAAGTGGAGTGGAGCATGGGAGATGTAGTCCATAGTGATGTGTGACAGTCTATGTGGAGTGAGTGTCAGTATGGTGAGAGAGCGACCTCTTGTGTTCATTGGATGAAAGTCCATGGACTGCATTTGTGACAGTAAATAGGTCTATAGAGTACTTTTTTGTAATGTTTTTGGAAAGGAGCTAAGTGGTAAGTCAGACAGTTTATTATCCTTTTTGTTTATGTTATGGGTAAAAAGGGTTCTCTAAACTCGCTCTGTTCTTTTTTTTTGTGACTTTCAATCAAAAAAAAGGTAAACTGAGTTATTGTGCAAATTGTTCAAGTTTTGTAGTTTTTAAACAAATATTGGCACTTTTTTTTCTTTTTCTTCCCCCCCTTTCTCCTTATACTTTGAATGCTGCTTCCCACAATATTTCTCAAAACTCTGATTATGACTAGCAGGAAAGTAAATGCTGTTAAGAAAAATCACGTTCAATTTATTTCATGGAATTGTAAAGTGCTCAAAGGAGCGATAAAACGGGGAAACATATTAGCACATCTTGGGAGACTGGGAGTTGATATCGCATTTTTACAAGAAACGCATTTAAAGAACCAAGACCAGAGCAGATTAAGAGGAAGATGGGTGGATCAAGTATTTCATTCAAACTTTAACTTTAAGTCTAGAGGTACAGATATTCTCATAAAGAAGGTTATACAATTTACTGCAACAAAAGTTATTTCTGCTTCCAATGGACGTTATGTTATAATAGTGGGGAAACTCTATAACACACCAATATTGTTTGTCAATATACAGCTTAACCGTTTTAAATTCATTTTAAACCTCTTAAATACATTTTTTAATCATTTTCAAAGTTTCTAAATTCCTTGTTTTATTGTTGTGATTATATTTAAATTTTCTTTAATGTAAAGCACTTTGAATTACCATTGTGTATGAAATGTGCTATATAAATAAACTTGCCTTGCCTTTGCTTTTAGAGGTTTTTAATGAATCATTTGAAAGAGGCTGTCTACCACCAACATTTTATCAGGCTAATATTTATTTAATACACAAGGCAGAGAAAGACCCCTTAGAGTCTAGTTCATATAGACCTATCAGTCTTCTTGACGTTGATAACAAGATTTTGGCCAAGGTTTTGGCTACCAGACTTGAGAAAGTTCTCCCCTCTGTGATCTCCACAGATCAAACAGGATTCATCAAGAATAATAAGAATCGCCTCTTATTCTTTAATATTAGAAGTTTATTAAGTATTATTTACACATCCCAAGTCCCAATCTCACTCAGCCCGAGGTACTTATTTCTATGGATGCAGAAAAAGCCTTTGATCGGGTTGAGTGGGATTATATTTTCACCACTTTGGTAAAATTTGGATTTGGTTCTAATTTTATTTCATTTATTAAATTACTATATGCCCACCCTCAAGCTTCTGTACAAACAAACAATAACAACTCTGGTTATTTTCCATTAAGTCGGTCTACAAAACAGGGTTGTCCTCTGTCACCCCTGCTATTTGCTTTAGCTATAGAACCCTTAGCAATTTCTTTACGTGCATCCACGGGCTATAGTGGGATAATAAGAGGGGGAAAGGAACACAAAGTATCATTATATGCAGATGACATTCTAGTTTACATTTCTAACCCCTTACAATCAGTACCAACCATTATGTTAATTTTAGAACAATTTGGAAAAATCTCAGGATATAAGATTCATTTTTCTAAAAGTGTTATATTCCCGATCAACCCTAAAACCCAATTAGAAATACTGTCATATTTTCCTTTTAAAGTAGTAAACTCATTTAAATATCTAGGGATCACCATAACTAAATGTTTTTCTACAATTCTTAAAGAAAATTTTCTGAAGCTGTACGAAAACACTCAACACACTTTTAAAAGTGTTATATTCCCGATCAACCCTAAAACCCAATTAGAAATACTGTCATATTTTCCTTTTAAAGTAGTAAACTCATTTAAATATCTAGGGATCACCATAACTAAATGGTTTTCTACACTTTTTAAAGAAAATTTCCTGAAGCTGTATGAAAACACTCAACACACTTTTAAGAAGTGGTCCAATCTCCCTCTCTCTTTAGCAGGTCGCATTAACATGGTAAAAATTAGTATTTTGCCCAAATACCTATTTCTTTTCCATTGTATCCCAGTCTACATTAATAAGTAATTTTTGAAAAATTTTGATAAAATAATTACCCAATATATTTGGAACAAAAAAAACCTAGAATCAAAAAAGTATATTTACAGAGGATTAAACCGAAAGGAGGGATGGGTCTACCTCATTTTCAGCTGTATTACTGGGCATGTAATATAAGAGCACTCTCATTTGGAATGCATGAGGGGGGATTGAATGCTGCGATATGGAAAATAAATCATGCTCACCTTCCTCTTGGCCAGCTTTAATCTATTCAGCTTTGTCTATCCCCCCTTCCAGCTCGATTGAACAATCCAGTGGTTTCCTAATTTTTTTTGGTTTTCATTCAAAATTTGGAAACAGATAAAAAAGCATTTTAAGTGGCAAGCATGCTCTGTTTTAAGCCCATTAATCGCTAATCATTCGTTTCTCCCTTCCCAAACTGATTCAATATTTCAGATCTGGTCCAATAAAGGTATACGCTCCTTTCAAAATTTGTTTATTAACAAAGGTTTTCCAACATTTCAGCAGTTACAGCAGATATTTGACTTACCTACTACACATTTTTTTTAATACTTACAGGCTCGCAGTTTTGCTCAAAATAATTTTTCATTGTTTCCTTGTGAGCCGCCAACTTCTCAAATGGAGGCATTGTTTTTGCAGAACCCATTTACCAAAGGAGGAATTTCAATTGTATATAATAAATTATCACAGCTAGAATGTGATGTTTCATTAGAGCATCTAAAGACGGCATGGGATGACCTTGGAATAGATATCGAAGACTGGCAATGGGATGAAGCACAAGAACAAGTTCACTCTTCTTCCTTGTGTATTAGCCCATGGTCTAATACAATTCAAGATCCTACATCGACTTCACCTGTCTAAACTAAAGCTCTCTAAGATGTTTTCCTCTGTAGACCCACTATGTGGTAGGTGCGGTCAAACTCCAGCATCACTAGGACATATGTTTTGGAGTTATTCTAAGATTAGTAATTATTGGATTTCAGTTTTTCATTTATTGTCAGAAGTGTTGGGAAAGCAATTGGATCCAGATCCAATTTTAGCTGTTTTTGGTGTCAGTAGTGATAATATGGCGCTATCTAAAAACCGACATATAATTCTTGGATTCGTTACACTCTTAGCACGTAGATTGATTTTGCTCAACTGGAAACAGAAAGACCCCACCCCACTGCTCGGCACTGATTAAAAATGTTATGTCCTACCTGCAACTTGAAAAGAAAAGATTTTTCCCTAAAAAAATAAAAATAAAATTCCTCTTCTCTTATTTTTCCATATCACTACGATGTTAAAATGGTTAAATTAGGATTTGTATAAAAGTGTAAAAATTTGTATTGGAATGATTTTTGTTTTTGTGCCAATGTAAAAAACTTAATAAAGAGAATGTTAAAAAAAAAGAAAGTTATCCCTGGCGGAGCAGAACAACGACATTGGCAACAGGGAGCTTCTGGTAATAAAGCTTGCAGGGCAATCAAGCAGGGAGCTAACCACCCGTTTGAAGTCATCACAGACAGGGCCACATTAACCATCGGGCTAGGCGGGGCTGAAGCCCGGGGCCCGAGCAAGGAGGGGGCCCGTGATTGGCTGTGGAGTAGATTGACGGACATCAGTAGCGCCAATCGCCAAAGCCCCACCACGCCCTTCACTTTTTAGCGCCATTATTTAGTGGAGTTTTTCCGTAAATTCCATGCATTACCATTAGAGATTAAAACATCACATTTGAATTTGGTTTACCAATCATATGCATTTATTATATATTTTACTTTTGAACAAACTGTGCACGTAGCCTATCTATCAGGTGATCGCTGCGCCTAATGTCTGCATTCACCTCTCTTCACTTCATTCTGGTGTAATCTGGAAACGGTCATGCAAAGAACAATCTTCGATAAGTAAAAATGTCAACTATTCTAAAAAAAATAAAAAAAAATAAGAGAAAACAATTAGGAGAGAGGGTAAAACATGAGTTAGTCACTAATATCCACAGCTAGTTTATTTTACTAAAGCTGATGATGGAGTGGGAGTTGTGAAACCGCAAATGGACCGGACACATGGAGCAGATAAAAACACAGCGTCACCATCCCCACAGATTTTAGGTTAGTTTGATTATTAACTTGATAGATGTATAGTGCTTTTTGTGTTTGAAATAACTCTATAGGCCTATATATTTGCTTATAGGCTGAGAAATTCATTTTGCGCATCATGATGTAAGCTTGAAATTTAAAAGCATTTTAAGCGATGTGGTTTAAAAACGAATTTAACTGTTCAGGGACATTAAGCAGTGAGGCAGAATTCATTTTGGCAAATGTGCGTGTTAAGACGGTTTCTGATAGGCTCTCTGATACGCACGGAGCGCACTTGCTCCTACAGCGCCTGACTAAACTAAGAGTTATTTTTCGTGCCTTGTGTTTAAACGTTCAAATACACATAGTTATGTGTCAAAATGCCTGTCTCCTCGTCAACACAGTCATTTGTGTCTTAAATTAATGTTAATAGTTAAAGATAAAACATGTGCACTAGTTGACTATTATGAGATCCTGGCATTACATGATGAGATTTTAAATTTATATAGTTCACCCAAAAATTTAAATACTGTCATAATTTACTCAGTTTCAAGTTGTTCTGAACCTGTATGAATTTCTTTGTTCTCCTCAACAGAAAAGAAGATATTTTGAAGAATATTCGTAACCACCAGAAAGTTCTGGTCCCTGTTGACTCCAATAGTGTTTTTTTTTCATACTATGGAAATCATGGGGGCACAGAAACTGTTTGGTTACCAGTATTGTTCCAAATATATACGTATAGTGTTTGTAAGAGAGAGTATAGGGTCCTATGTGTCAAGAAGTTTGATTTAT
>NW_015508136.1:26027-29371 GCF_001515645.1 Sinocyclocheilus grahami | reverse complement strand
ATCAGGTGCTTAACCTTGTCCCCTTTACTCACATATAAACCCAAATACCTTGATTAACTGGTTCAGGTGTGTTTAATTAAAGCACTGACCTTAAGTTGGACCACCAGAAACAGGACTGAGACCCCTGCTCTAAGAAAACAAAACCGATTCTTGTTTCTAGTGACACTTCTTGGTCTAATAGAGAAGTTTGAATAATTCAGCCACCAGTTAAACTGCCTTACAGAATTAAAATATGCAAATGTAATGACAGCAAATGGCAGCCTTTAAAGACTAAAATGGCGTGATCTAACATTTCATTCACTGTGAAATGTTATTTTGAGTCAGATGAAAACAGTAATTTGACTTTTTAAAATGGCATGCAAATATTTTAGTCCTGTGGCCTCCAGGGTTAGAGTATGTTAGAGAGAGTGTAGATTTACTGGGAGCTGATCTTTTGGCATTTTTCAGACCTGGGACAATTTTGCATGCTTACTTTCTGTTGTGTGCACATGTTCTCTATAGTGACCAAGACTTCACGTGTGAGTATTGCAGGCCTTGTAGCTCAGAATACATATGCATTTTTTATTCATTTATTTATTAGATATTTCTGTATTTTTTAGTTTTTTTAGTTTTTTGCATTGTCCATTATCAAAATATCTACCTTTAACATTGACTTCTGACATTTAAGTGAAAAGTTGAAAAGTTTCTAAATGTATGCAGTAGAGGATAAAAATGTTATTACATGAAGATAATTTTATTATTTATATTTTACTGAATTACTGAAGCCAAACACATAAATAATTTTAGAAAAAATGTGATATACACGCGTCAGAAACATAGTCGAACATTTGACTCTTGCACTTTAATAGACTGTTTATTACAGTGTTTTTAAAAGTGCTTAGACACTAAAAGTTGTACTTGAGGCCCACTCAGTGAAACCATTCACTCATAAACATAAGCTTTAGTCCAAGTCTGCAAAACTACAAGCACATTACATGCTTTAAACTCAGTTTGATATTGTAAAACAATCTTTTAGCAAAACTCTAAACACAGTTCTCTTCATTAAACATTCAAAACGAACAGCTCTCTTGTTTCATTTGGGAAACACTGCCATTTAAATGCCACACTCATTTGCTGATGACCTACAGCCAGTGATCATGTGTGAAAACACTTAGACATCATTTGTTCATATAGAAATCAAAACTCAGTGTTTTGAGAAAGATCCCCTTGCATTTCTGTTTACAGTGTATTTATATTGTATAAAGAACATTTATAAATAACTGAGTCTGACTTGGCTTATATGCATATTCAATACACACACACACACACACACACACCCACACTCACACACACACACACTCACACACACACACACACACACACACTCACACACACACACACACACACACACACACGCACACGCACACACACACACACACACACACACACTCACACACACGCACACGCACACGAACGCACACACTACCAGTCAAACGTTTTTGAAAAGTAGTATTTTTAATGTTTTTTTAAAGAAGTATCTTCTGCTCACCAAGCCTGCATTTATTTGATCACATTTGAACATTTTGAAATATTATTACAATTTAAAATAACTGTTTCCTATGTAAATATATGTTAAAATGTAATTTATTTCTGTGATGCGCAGCTGAATTTTCAGCATCATTACTGCAGTCTTCAGTGTCACATGATCTTCTGAAATCATTCTAATATGCTGATTTGCTGCTCAAGAAATATTTTATTATTTATCATGTTTTCAGCAGACAAGTTATTACAGCTACAAAACATAAACTGATTAATGAACGTAATTAATAAAACAAAATCACTGAAATGCTGAAATCAAGCTCTAAAATAAACTCTCGTTTTGCCACATTTGCCAGTGGTGAATTAATTAAAAAAAAACTTATCAGCCATAAATATTCCTTACGAAATGTTATTTTTCATTAAAATATATTAAATAAATATTTGCATTATTTATTTATTTTTATTTTTATAAATTAGTGACACAGCCGAGGCCATATGTCACTTCAGAAGACTCAGTCTCCATAAAATAGGAAAACGCCCAGAATTAATTCTGCCATACTTGGTCAAAACACGGTCACAGAGTTCCTGTTTTAAGAGGCATTTACATAATGCTTTAGCATTAATAAACATGCATTATTTTAATAGAAGAGACACAATACAGCAGTACTAATCAATGTAGCGACTGCTAGAGCTTCTTGCCATTTTAGAAAACCCAAATATTATACCTCAAGAAAACGTAAAAGAGCCATTATTATTTCACCATTGCCACTGTTTATATTCACAATCCATTGCAAGACTCAAAATATCATTATATATATTAAACAGATTCATTTTAATTACATTTTTTACTTAATTTTTAATTTCCCTTAGGTCGCTCTTTCACAGCTGCTCTGATGGTATGAAGCCGGTGCATTAAATCTCTTTGATCGCATTTAAGCTCTTTAACCTCCATCTGATGTGAACGTGCCAAAATAAACTAACCTTTGTATTGTCCACACAAATATCACCACACAGTCAGCATTTCACAACTCAACTCCAGAGTAAATAAAACCATTTATGGTTGTTAGAGCAATTCACATGAAAAAAATATCAACACACGTAACACTGTGCAGCTACTTTGTATCTCACTGATGTGTCCAAAATTACGGTACTTCATTATATAAGATAATTTTTATCGAAAGACATTCTTGTAAATCCATTTCTGGATATATAATAATTATTAGGGG
Source organism: Sinocyclocheilus grahami (assembly GCF_001515645.1). Classification (NCBI taxonomy): domain Eukaryota; kingdom Metazoa; phylum Chordata; class Actinopteri; order Cypriniformes; family Cyprinidae; genus Sinocyclocheilus; species Sinocyclocheilus grahami. Next base: position 26,627 of record NW_015508136.1, on the reverse strand, counting down.
TCCAAGTACAAAGTGCTGGAAGCCTGTTGTATTTATTGTTTTTCTTCTTCCTTTCCCTTGTCCCTTGTTGTGCAAGAGAATGTGAAAAATACATTTCTTTCAGAATTTACTGAAAATGCACTTCAGGAAAAAAACATGGCCCATGGCTTCTCTTTTTCAGACCTGTCAGCACTAAATGCACTAAATCAAAATATCATCATTTTAATTTTACTTTCACCAAAACTTAGGTGCAAAACCTTGACCCCTTACTTAGCCTATAGTAAACCCAAAGACCTTGATTAACTGGTTCAGATGTGTTTAATTAAAGCACTAAACTTAAGAAGACTGACCAGCAGACATAGGACTGAAAACAAGCCAAAACCTTAAACAATTTGTCTGTTTTTTTCTGTATAAGTGTAAATGATTTGCTAATTTCAGTATTGCTGTCTTTCTCTATGAGTATTTATGCTAATTTACATGAATATTCATAAATTCAAAGTAGTTTGACACCATGTTGACATCCGCTAATATCCAAGCATTTTAATATTAATTTGCATTGTCAGCCTGCACATGTCAGCATAGCAGTTTTTTTTAAAGATATCTTGTAATATTGATGAGATA
>NW_015508136.1:21261-24087 GCF_001515645.1 Sinocyclocheilus grahami | reverse complement strand
ACACGCACACACACACACACACACACACACACACACACACACTCACACACACGCACACGCACACGAACGCACACACTACCAGTCAAACGTTTTTGAAAAGTAGTATTTTTAATGTTTTTTTAAAGAAGTATCTTCTGCTCACCAAGCCTGCATTTATTTGATCACATTTGAACATTTTGAAATATTATTACAATTTAAAATAACTGTTTCCTATGTAAATATATGTTAAAATGTAATGTATTTCTGTGATGCGCAGCTGTATTTTCAGCATCATTCCTCCAGTCTTCAGTGTCATGATCTTCAGAAATCATTCTAATATGCTGATTTGCTGCTCAAGAAATATTTTATTATTTATCATGTTTTCAGCAGACAAGTTATTACAGCTACAAAACATAAACTGATTAATGAACGTAATTAATAAAACAAAATCACTGAAATGCTGAAATCAAGCTCTAAAATAAACTCTCGTTTTGCCACATTTGCCAGTGGTGAATTAATTAAAAAAAAACTTATCAGCCATAAATATTCCTTACGAAATGTTATTTTTCATTAAAATATATTAAATAAATATTTGCATTATTTATTTATTTTTATTTTTATAAATTAGTGACACAGCCGAGGCCATATGTCACTTCAGAAGACTCAGTCTCCATAAAATAGGAAAACGCCCAGAATTAATTCTGCCATACTTGGTCAAAACACGGTCACAGAGTTCCTGTTTTAAGAGGCATTTACATAATGCTTTAGCATTAATAAACATGCATTATTTTAATAGAAGAGACACAATACAGCAGTACTAATCAATGTAGCGACTGCTAGAGCTTCTTGCCATTTTAGAAAACCCAAATATTATACCTCAAGAAAACGTAAAAGAGCCATTATTATTTCACCATTGCCACTGTTTATATTCACAATCCATTGCAAGACTCAAAATATCATTATATATATTAAACAGATTCATTTTAATTACATTTTTTACTTAATTTTTAATTTCCCTTAGGTCGCTCTTTCACAGCTGCTCTGATGGTATGAAGCCGGTGCATTAAATCTCTTTGATCGCATTTAAGCTCTTTAACCTCCATCCGATGTGAACGTGCCAAAATAAACTAACCTTTGTATTGTCCACACAAATATCACCACACAGTCAGCATTTCACAACTCAACTCCAGAGTAAATAAAACCATTTATGGTTGTTAGAGCAATTCACATGAAAAAAATATCAACACACGTAACACTGTGCAGCTACTTTGTATCTCACTGATGTGTCCAAAATTACGGTACTTCATTATATAAGATAATTTTTATCGAAAGACATTCTTGTAAATCCATTTCTGGATATATAATAATTATTAGGGGTCCAAGTACAAAGTGCTGGAAGCCTGTTGTATTTATTGTTTTTCTTCTTCCTTTCCCTTGTCCCTGGTTGTGCAAGAGAATGTGAAAAATACATTTCTTTCAGAATTGACTGAAAATGCACTTCAGAAAAACAACATAGCCTACGGCTTGTCTTTTTCAGACCTGTCAGCACTAAATGCACTAAATCAAAATATATCATAATTTGAATTTTACTTTCACCAAAACTTAGGTGCAAAACCTTGACCCCTTACTTAGCCTATAGTAAACCCAAAGACCTTGATTAACTGGTTCAGATGTGTTTAATTAAAGCACTAAACTTAAGAAGACTGACCAGCAGACATAGGACTGAAAACAAGCCAAAACCTTAAACAATTTGTCAGTTTTTTTCTGTATAAGTGTAAATGATATGCTAATTGCATTGCAGTATTGCTGTCTTTCTCTATGAGTATTTATGCTAATTTACATGAATATTCATAAATTCAAAGTAGTTTGACACCATGTTGACATCCACTAATATCCAAGCATTTTAATATTAATTTGCATTGTCAGCCTGCACATGTCAGCATAGCAGGTTTTTTTTTAAAGATATCTTGTAATATTGATGAGATACAGCAAAAAAAAAAACATTTAAGAAGAAATTACTGTTGTATAATGCAGTAACAGTATTATTTTGTGCATATGTATTGTGTTTCATTTCCATTGCATATTCCTCATTACTTCCTTTATCCAAGCCTCGTCTGGGTCCACACAAAATACGGATTTACGTGTCGTAACCCTGAGGGGAAAAGTTCGCATTCAAAATGTTTGTTTAAAGTGCTGGGCTGGCATGCACAAAATAATTTTATCATTCCTTATAATTCATCTATAAAGGAGCACATTTCTATATTTCAGAGTTTAAATGCTTACACAACGGCAGGAATATGCCAATATGCCAATGTGAATCTGTCTTCAGAGCACTGACAATTCTTTTGGATGGAATTTGAAAGTCAATAAAATCAAAGCAACACCCCACAGGAGCTGCATGAGCAACAGCTGTTGGTGAGATTAAAAAATTGTTTTAGGAGAGAATGGGTATAAAACCAGCATTGGCCAAACCTGTGCAAATGCAACAAATGAAACTAACCATGCCATAAATTGTCTGAAAACAATATATTTTGTCTGGATTCAAAATGAAAGCCCTTACGATATGAAGTCCCCTGCTTAGAGCAGAAGATCACCAGGAACAGCACACACATCAAGCTTCTCATTCTTCAAGATGTTTCTTCACAATGACAGAAAGAATCTGTAGAAGTTCTGTGGAGCTTGAAGATCTCAGAGCTGATGTGTGCTGAATAACTTCTGAGCTGGGCTGGATTATCCAATGGGCATTATGGGCACAGGCCCAGGGACCCAGGGGCCCAAGAGAGGGGAAGAACAATTTTGGAGTGTTTATTTACACTAAGTGCAAATAGCCCACCTCGTTGGCAGAGG
>NW_015508136.1:6160-20151 GCF_001515645.1 Sinocyclocheilus grahami | reverse complement strand
CCTGTCAGCACTAAATGCACTAAATCAAAATATCATCATTTTAATTTTACTTTCACCAAAACTTAGGTGCAAAACCTTGACCCCTTACTTAGCCTATAGTAAACCCAAAGACCTTGATTAACTGGTTCAGATGTGTTTAATCAAAGCACTAAACTTAAGAAGACTGACCACCAGACATAGGACTGAAAACAAGCCAAAACCTTAAACAATTTGTCTGTTTTTTTCTGTATAAGTGTAAATGATATGCTAATTGCATTGCAGTATTGCTGTCTTTCTCTATGAGTATTTATGCTAATTTACATGAATATTCATAAATTCAAAGTAGTTTGACACCATGTTGACATCCACTAATATCCAAGCATTTTAATATTAATTTGCATTGTCAGCCTGCACATGTCAGCATAGCAGGTTTTTTTTTAAAGATATCTTGTAATATTGATGAGATACAGCAAAAAAAAAAACATTTAAGAAGAAATTACTGTTGTATAATGCAGTAACAGTATTATTTTGTGCATATGTATTGTGTTTCATTTCCATTGCATATTCCTCATTACTTCCTTTATCCAAGCCTCGTCTGGGTCCACACAAAATACGGATTTACGTGTCGTAACCCTGAGGGGAAAAGTTCGCATTCAAAATGTTTGTTTAAAGTGCTGGGCTGGCATGCACAAAATAATTTTATCATTCCTTATAATTCATCTATAAAGGAGCACATTTCTATATTTCAGAGTTTAAATACTTACACAACGGCAGCGTTATGGCAATGTGAATCTGTCTTCAGAGCACTGACAATTCTTTTGGATGGAATTTGAAAGTCAATAAAATCAAAGCAACACCCCACAGGAGCTGCATGAGCAACAGCTGTTGGTGAGATTAAAAAATTGTTTTAGGAGAGAATGGGTATAAAACCAACATTAGCCAAACCTGTGCAAATGCAACAAATGAAACTAAACATGCCATAAATTGTCTGAAAACAATATATTTTGTCTGGATTCAAAATGAAAGCCCTTACGATATGAAGTCCCCTGCTTAGAGCAGAAGATCACCAGGAACAGCACACACATCAAGCTTCTCATTCTTCAAGATGTTTCTTCACAATGACAGAAAGAATCTGTAGAAGTTCTGTGGAGCTTGAAGATCTCAGAGCTGATGTGTGCTGAATAACTTCTGAGCTGGGCTGGATTATCCAATGGGCATTATGGGCACAGGCCCAGGGACCCAGGGGCCCAAGAGAGGGGAAGAACAATTTTGGAGTGTTTATTTACACTAAGTGCAAATAGCCCACCTCGTTGGCAGAGGCTGTTTACACTAGCTCCACCCACCAATATCTGTTTGGCATAGACAACATTACTAACGACACGAGTCATACCACAGGCTCATGGCGTAGGGCGTAAAGTGCATGTCTCTGTGTGTTGATGGGATAGACCAGAGTTTGAATCCACCTTTTGCTGAACTCATTCCTCACATAAGATCAGAAAGACATTAATTTCAATAAAATGAAGGAAATTGACACTAAGTGCAAATAGCCCAACACTGTTTACACTAGCTCTGCCCACCAATGTCTGGTTGGTATAAACATTACTAAAGATGCGCGTCATGCAACAGGCTCAGTGGCCTGGGGCGTAAAGTGCATGTCTCAGTATGTTGACCTGATCGACCAGAGTTTGAATCCACCTTTTGCTGAACTCATTCCTCATATAAGATCAGAAAGACATTAATTTCAATAAAAATTAAGGAAATATTCAAAAAATTGAAATATTTCAGTAGAAGAGGAGGAGAGGAAAGGAGCAGAGAGGCAGACAAAGGGCCTCATTCATGAAACACGAGGAGAATTAATATTTGCGTAAATCGTTCGCAAAGCCATTTTGATGTGAACTTTCGAATTCATGAAAATGATCGTATTTTAAACAGATAAGATAAAACACATCAAATGTTCTGTGTTCTTTTTGGCAAACTGCTGACACTGAATTTTAATGCACTGCCATAATATTATTTTACAAGTTCATTTACCCTGCCTTTTTTTTTTTTTTTTGTACATAACAGTTGAAAAATTTTCAACTTTGGGTGAAACCAAAGAAATGCAGCACTCGTCACTGTCACTTTTCCAATCAATGGAGGAGGACCGGGACAAATACTTCACCGACCAACCATCCTACTTTGTACAACCCCATAGGAAAGAAAAATCAAAAGTGAGATCTCTTTAACATCTCAAATATTTCTCCTAGACAGAAATTAGGTTACTTTAAGATTGAATGGAAACTTTTGCTTGAGTCTCCTGCTTTTCAAACTTGTCTCCTGAGACAAAAACTCTAACACTGTCACAATGTTCTCCTTTAAAGCTTTAGAAGAGACCTCAACAACATCACATAATGTGCTCAGATATTTCTCCTTAGCTAAAGACTCCGGTGGTCTCATATTTGTCTCCTCAAAAGTTTCAAACAAGCTCTCAACAGCATCGCACACTGTGCTCAGATATTTCTCCTTAGCTAGAGACACTGGATCGCTCACATTTGTCTCCTCAAAAGTTTAGAAGAGATCTCAACAACATCACACACTGTGCTTAGATTTTTCTCTTTAGCTAAATAATCTGGGTGCCTCATATTTGTCTCCTGTGAAGCTTTAGAAGAGATCTCAACAACTTTACAAAGTGTGCAAAGCAGTGGTGTAGTGGAGGGTATACGCAGGTATACGGCGTATACCCACTTCTTTATCAGTCAGCTTTGCGTATACCCTTCTAAATCCCCTCTGATGCGTATCATTCATTAGTGTCCTGCATTAGGCAAAATCATGACAGTCCACCACATGAAGAGCTAATCCAATCACATGTAAAAAATACAAATATTCCTTAAAAACACCCAGTAAAGACAGTGATGCAGTCAGGACCGTGGCGCCGGCTTCCTTTGAAATAAGTTTGATGATAATAGTTATAGTTAGAATAATAGTTAATTATTGATTACTAATTTGAATCAGTACATTACAATGAAAACAATAGCTTAAAAACCGGTAAACTCCTGTAAACTTTTCAGTCGAATTTACTGAAAATGCACTTCAGGAAAAAAACATGGCCCATGGCTTCTCTTTTTCAGTCCTGTCAGCACTAAATGCACTAAATCAAAATATCATCATTTTAATTTTACTTTCACCAAAACTTAGGTGCAAAACCTTGACCCCTTACTTAGCCTATAGTAAACCCAAAGACCTTGATTAACTGGTTCAGATGTGTTTAATCAAAGCACTAAACTTAAGAAGACTGACCACCAGACATAGGACTGAAAACAAGCCAAAACCTTAAACAATTTGTCTGTTTTTTTCTGTATAAGTGTAAATGATTTGCTAATTTCAGTATTGCTGTCTTTCTCTATGAGTATTTATGCTAATTTACATGAATATTCATAAATTCAAAGTAGTTTGACACCATGTTGACATCCGCTAATATCCAAGCATTTTAATATTAATTTGCATTGTCAGCCTGCACATGTCAGCATAGCAGTTTTTTTTAAAGATATCTTGTAATATTGATGAGATACAGCAAAAAAAAAAAAAAACATTTAAGAAGAAATTACAGTTGTATAAAGCAGTAACAGTATTATTTTGTGCATATGTATTGTGTTTCATTTCCATTGCATATCCCCCATTACTTCCTTTATCCAAGCCTCGTCTGGGTCCACACAAAATACGGATTTACGTGTCGTAACCCTGAGGGGAAAAGTTTGCATTCAAAATGTTTGTTTAAAGTGCTGGGCTGGCATGCACAAAATAATTTTATCATTCATTATAATTAATCTATAAAGGAGCACATTGCTATATTTCAGAGTTTAAATACTTACACAATGGCAGGAATATGCCAATATGCCAATGTGAATCTGTCTTCAGAGCACTGACAATTCTTTTGGCTGGAATTTGAAAGTCAACTAAATTAAAGCAACATCTCTCAGGAACTGCAGGACCATCAACTGTTGGTGAGATTAAAAATAGTTTTAGGAGAGAATGGGTATAAAACCAACATTAGCCAAACCTGTGCAAATGCAACAAATGAAACTAAACATGCCATAAATTGTCTGAAAACAATATATTTTGTCTGGATTCAAAAGGAAAGCCCTTATGATATGAAGTCCCCTGCTTAGAGCAGAAGATCACCAGGAACAGCACACACATCAGGCTTCTCATTCTTCAAGATGTTTCTTCACAATGACAGAAAGAATCTGTAGAAGTTCTGTGGAGCTTGAAGATCTCAGAGCTGATGTGTGCTGAATAACTTCTGAGCTGGGCTGGATTATCCAATGGGCATTATGGGCACAGGCCCAGGGACCCAGGGGCCCAAGCGAGGGGAAGAACAATTTTGGAGTGTTTATTTACACTAAGTGCAAATAGCCCACCTCGTTGGCAGAGGCTGTTTACACTAGCTCCACCCACCAATATCTGTTTGGCATTGACAACATTACTAAAGACACAAGTCATACCACAGGCTCATGGCGTAGGGCGTAAAGTGCATGTGTCTGTGTGTTGATGGGATCGACCAGAGTTTGAATCCACCTTTTGCTGAACTCATTCCTCATATAAGATCAGAAAGACATAAATTTTCAATAAAAATGAAGGAAATATTCAAAAAATTGAAATATTTCAGTAGAAGAGGAGGAGAGGAAAGGAGCAGAGAGGCAGACAAAGGGCCTCATTCATGAAACACGAGGAGAATTAATATTTGCGTAAATCGTTCGCAAAGCCATTTTGATGTGAACTTTCGAATTCATGAAAATGATCGTATTTTAAACAGATAAGATAAAACACATCAAATGTTCTGTGTTCTTTTTGGCAAACTGCTGACACTGAATTTTAATGCACTGCCATAATATTATTTTACAAGTTCATTTACCCTGCCTTTTTTTTTTTTTTTTGTACATAACAGTTGAAAAATTTTCAACTTTGGGTGAAACCAAAGAAATGCAGCACTCGTCACTGTCACTTTTCCAATCAATGGAGGAGGACCGGGACAAATACTTCACCGACCAACCATCCTACTTTGTACAACCCCATAGGAAAGAAAAATCAAAAGTGAGATCTCTTTAACATCTCAAATATTTCTCCTAGACAGAAATTAGGTTACTTTAAGATTGAATGGAAACTTTTGCTTGAGTCTCCTGCTTTTCAAACTTGTCTCCTGAGACAAAAACTCTAACACTGTCACAATGTTCTCCTTTAAAGCTTTAGAAGAGACCTCAACAACATCACATAATGTGCTCAGATATTTCTCCTTAGCTAAAGACTCCGGTGGTCTCATATTTGTCTCCTCAAAAGTTTCAAACAAGCTCTCAACAGCATCGCACACTGTGCTCAGATATTTCTCCTTAGCTAGAGACACTGGATCGCTCACATTTGTCTCCTCAAAAGTTTAGAAGAGATCTCAACAACATCACACACTATTTTTCTCTTTTTCTCTTTAGCTAAATAATCTGGGTGCCTCATATTTGTCTCCTGTGAAGCTTTAGAAGAGATCTCAACAAAGTGTGCAAATGTGCAAAGCAGTGGTGTAGTGGAGGGTATACGCAGGTATACGGCGTATACCCACTTCTTTATCAGTCAGCTTTGCGTATACCCTTCTAAATCCCCTCTGATGCGTATCATTCATTAGTGTCCTGCATTAGGCAAAATCATGACAGTCCACCACATGAAGAGCTAATCCAATCACATGTAAAAAATACAAATATTCCTTAAAAACACCCAGTAAAGACAGTGATGCAGTCAGGACCGTGGCGCCGGCTTCCTTTGAAATAAGTTTGATGATAATAGTTATAGTTAGAATAATAGTTAATTATTGATTACTAATTTGAATCAGTACATTACAATGAAAACAATAGCTTAAAAACCGGTAAACTCCTGTAAACTTTTCAGTCCAAGGATCCAGTAAACAAATGCGTTCAAACAGCTATAATACAGAGAAAACCCAACCGATTTCAGCAGAGATTGTGGAGAGTCGAGTCCAGATGTCAGTAAATTATTATTTCAGTGTGTATTTGGTTTAAAAGCAGGAGTGTTATACTGGATGGTGACTGAAGGTGTTTTAGATTATGCGCTGGTCTAGTTATTCTGAATGGATCGTATAGTAGCATGTACAGTAAGATCAAGACAGCTGGTTTAGTGGGCTTTTGGCGTTTCCCTGTGGTCCTATTTGATATCGCAGCTTGAATGGTGCTTATTTATATTACAGTTTTTTTACGATTGCTTACACACTAAAATTAAACTTTTCCAACAATTATGGTGCACACTTTGTAAATTTATTGAGCTCACTTCTGAAATTTAGAGGAGACAAATGTAAGCGCTCCCGAGTCTTTAGTGTATAGAGACAAATCTGAGCACATTGTGTGATGATGATGATGATGAGATCTCTTCTAAAGCTTTAAAGGAGACCATTGTGACAGTGTTAGAGTTTTTGTCTCAGGAGACAAGTTTGAGAAGCAGGAGACTCAAGCAAAAGTTTCCATTCAATCTTAAAGAAATGTTAAAGAGATCTCTTTTTTTAATTTAATTTTTCTTCCCTCTGATTAGCTTCAATGTCATTTATCTACACAATTTCAATCAAAGACAATACATGCATTGCCATATTTGAAGTTGTTTTATGTAGACAGTGTTTTATTGCACAGTGATTTAACAGAGGAAACCATAACCTATATTTACATACATGCAAAAAAAAACATACACTGGTAAAGTGTTACATTTGTTAAAAAAAAAAGGTATTGCTCTTATTCTAAACATCTTGCACTTGTAAGTATTTTCTAGTGTGTTTGGAAAATGTGGTGTATATACAATGCTGGACATTGAAGATAAATTTAAACATTTAAACTAGTAACTCTTGATAACCCTGTGATAAATGTTTAATGCTATTTAAATGATAGTTTTAGTATTTATGAATGAATGAATGAATGAATGATGCATTTATATAACGCTTTATTAGTTATTTACAATATTAGTAAAAAGAATACTCATCATTTCTATCATAGAATACTGATCATTTCTAGCTTGTTTTTGATTTATTTGATAAGGCATGAGGCATTGAACACATACATCATTTAAACCAATGCAGTGCGATCAACAGAAAGCTGTCATCTGCTACTCACCCTTTTTTTCATACCAAATAATTTGCCATAAGAAATAATAAAGAAAATAGAAGTGATCACCCTGTGCCCATGTGACAGTAAGTAACCAACAAGAAATAACAGTGAATTAATAAATGAATGCAGACACTAAGTGTCTACACTCTCAGACACTCTCAGAAAAAAGGTACAGAGCTGTCACTGAGATGGTGCCCTTTCAAAACGTACACCTTTGTACCTTATTTACCCCTAACAGGTGCATATAAGTACCTTAAAGGTACATATATTAGTACCTAAATAGTAAATATGAGTATCTTTTGAGAGGGTATGCCCCAGTGACAGCTTTGCATCTTTTTTTCTGGGAGTGTAGGATTTGACTACCAAAAACACAATGTTGCATACTTGTTTTAAAAGATAACAGATGGTGTGATACCATTTAATTAGTATATGTGGTTAATGAAGAATAGTAGTATAACACTTACATCAAATTTTGCATAGATTGTTTGGTCATTCTTCTGGGCACCTATGATGTTTAAAACAGAACATCAGTTTTCATGACAATTTTCTGTGTATAGACAGAACAAATATACCTTTTTTCTCTACAAAGCTTTTAAAAATGTATCAGCATACTTGGCTATAATAATATGGTTAATGCACTTCTAATGGAAGCAAACAAGTGTGTCATAAGGGTTTAAAAGCAGAAGTGTCAAACTTGTGGGTAGTTAAAATGAAAATGAATAGGAAGTTGGCAGGTCATGTGCTAATTCTATAACTACTGTACATGTAGTTTTTATTATATCATGTTAATTGGGAGATTATTGAAGTATTTTTATTTCTAAACATTAATTACACAATGCCACACTGCAGAACCATTTAAAATTAAATTGTGTCAGCAAAAATGTAAATACAATAGTGAAAAACTGAAAGAAAAAAAACAGCCCTGTTTACTTTTAAAGCACTTTAAAAATGAAACTAGTTCAGCTATCTCTAAAAATAAACTAGGGAAGTGAAGTTGCCTTAAACTGCACTCAGATGCTCTGAAAAACCTCTGTAGAATTACACTACTAGGGAATGACAAACTTTGTGTAAAGACTGTTTGACTGTTGGGCTTTCTCACTGACAATGTTTTTAATGGATGTGACATGAGTTCATAAGAATAGCACAAATATCTTACACTAATATTTGATCCATAAATTGTGAGACATCTGAGGTATGACTAGATAGAGAAATAACCTACTCTTAGTCTGTTCAGTAGCAAACAATATGAAAGTGCTAAAAGTGTTATTGAAATCCTTTATGATGTGTCATAAGATAACTGCAGGATAAGTGCATTGTACCTTTTTTCGCTTTGTAAATACAAAAGCTGATCACTGCCGCCAATGTCAATGTGAATAGACAAATAGAAACAATGATCCCAGGTGGAAACGCTGATGCTTTTTCATGTGTTCCCGTTTATAGACATGAAAAATAAGAACATATACCTTCAGTTTTCACAGATTGAGGTTTATATTAATAGAAATGTCAGTCCAGTGTTTGCCATTTAAAATGAAGAGTGGCACATCTTACAGTATTTAAGATTAAGTCATTGTTTTTCTATTTCTTCATCTGTGAGTGTGTTTACAGCTCAGAGTGGATACAGAATGTACCTTGCTTAACAGTGCAGAGTTCATTAACCTTCTTTACTTGAGTCTTCGAGCTCACTGGGTTTCTGTAGTTACACATGATGGAGTCACCACTGCAGTTCAGTCTTAGAGTGTGATTATCAGCTGATACCACTTCCTCTTGTGAACAGCTGCTACCATTATAGATGGAGCTGATAAAAATGTTACTTCCTTTACATGTAAAGCTACAGGGGTCAGGACTGGACCAGCTTGAGTTTATAGCCAGGACCGGACCTTCCACTTCATCTGAAACATACACATTTAAGGCCACACACACACACACACACACACACACACACACACATTCAGTGATGCCAGAACTTGCCAATTCAAAACTCCAAACATAATTTATTCATACTATTTTGTTCAGACTTCCTCAAATGAACATAGGTAATGTTGTTAACATAGTAAAATATGTGCAGCAGGTTTTGAAATTAAAGAAAAAATAACATTAAATATAAATAATTGAAAAAGCTCGATTTTATATTGTTTTCAAATAAACTATAACTGAATATAATTAACATATAGTCTTATAATTACATCATAGATTAAGCTCACCCATAACAGATACTCTGTATGTAACAATATTGTTGTCTGAATGTCCACTTGTTTTTGCTCTGTAGTGTCCACTGTCTGTCTTCTGCATGTTCTTCAGTGTCAGAGAAAAGGTTGTTTTATTGAAATCCACTCTGTCCTTGTAGAAAGGGTGAGGTTTTACTTCTTTAGTTACACTTATATATGTAACTATATTCTCTGATTTATAATTACTCCAGGATAAAAAATAAAACCTTGGTGTTAACATAGAAATCACATGATCAATGACAAACGAAGCTTCACTTTCTGTCCAGTCACGTGCGCGATTCACTTTCCGTGTTGAAATATTTGATCCCCGCAGATCTTACTTCACGAATAAGTTTTAATTCTGACTTTTTCAGTTACATTTTAGATACCCAGTCATACAAGTAATATGAACAATACAAATTATTTCAGGAAAATTAAATATGCAATTCATATGTGTTATTCTTCTATTACATCATATTGATATTCGTAATGGTATTAAATTGCACAGTTTAATGGGTAAATTAATTGATCAGAGACAGAAATTCAACAAAAACAAACACACACACTGTTAGGCTTTTATTTGTGCACGTAACAAGAATTGATCTATGGAATGTGTGGTGGATGCTTCATCCTACGGAGTGCCTTTCACAGGCTTTTGGCTGCTTTATTTTTACTAACCACCAGATGGCGCTGATTTCGACACTCTCGAAGCTTTGAATCTTTTCCCGAAACAGTCAGAGGAAAGCCTCAGTGCTTCACGAGGCTTCATTTGCCCATCACTATCTGGGACGATGAAACCAGAAGTACTAAAATGCTAACTCGATTCCGGGTTTTGTGACGTCACAGTTCCACCGTGTATCGCTTTTATTTAATTTTTCCTTTTTTATTATAAATATTCACAAACGTGTTCACTATATTATGAAATATCTGATATTCAGATTTTCAAATGTGTGCAAGTAAATGTATTTGGTAGTTTAAACATTTTTATAATGACCATGTTAGTCGATCTATAGCAGGTGATAGGCGCCGCCATGTTAGTTCGCGCTGAATCCGAGCTGTGGGATTAACACGTAAATTCATCCTCTCCTCCCAAAAGACATTTAAGTAAATCTTGGAGGAACTGGAAGAAGAGTAAACTTTATGTTTACCTACAAAATGTGTGCATGATATCAATAAAATATATCTTCAGATTATAGCCTATTTGTAACGATCATTATTGCCGCTTCCATAGACATCGGTGTGTATTTTTACAAACTATAAATTCATTTTTTTTGCTATTACTTGTGTGTATTTAAATGTCTGGAACCTAAAATACGCATTATATGGTTGAAAACACTGAATAGTTGTGATAATATGACAAGCGCTCAGCGTCTGTCTCTGGATCACGTGATGCGCAGAACATTCTAATCACACCGGTGTGATCAAACACGTCAATATTAATAATAATAACAATAATAATAATAATAATAATAGTGACATCACAATAGACAAGTACAACGGCTTCCTGTATATAGGTATCAATGCAGATATTGTCATATATTAATAATTGTAAGTACATCTCGCTAATCTAAACCAAAGGAGTATTTTCCATCTACATTAAAAAAGGCTGGCTGTGGTGCCAAAATGTCCTCACAGTGACAGTGTTAATACCCATCTTCTCTACACAGTTCAACATGGCTGTGTCACATTTATGTTCTGTTTTCCCTGTGTTTAATCCTGCGTCCCAGTGTTCATACTATCCATCCTAAATAGTATGTGAGATTAGAATAAGTGTGTCCCAAAGTTTAGTATGTTCAAAAGAGTATGCCAAAAGTCCCCGGATGGTCTACTACAGTGTTTCTCAACCCTGGTCCTGGGCACCCCCCAGCACTGCACATTTTGTGTGTCTCCCTAATCAAACACACCTGATTCAACTCATTAGCTCATTAAAAGCTAATGAGAAGTATACAGCGCGCTGCTAACTCTCCCAGCACCTCTACTCCGTGTGTCTCTCTGCACAGGCCCGGTGCACCCAGGTGTCTTCCCAGATGTCCTTCACTCCGGCGCCGGGACACCACGGTGGGTGTGTCAGATAAGGGAGACATACAAAATGTGCAGTGCTGGGGGGTGCTCAGGACCAGGGTTGACTGAGAAACACTGGTCTGCTATTTCAGGTCGATTTTTGAAGTGTGGATCCGTGCACACTCTAATGCAGGGGTGGGGAACGTTGATCCTGGAGGGCCGGTGTCCCTGCAGAGTTTAGCTCCAACCCTAATCAAAAACACCCGAACCAGCTAATCAAGGTCTTCGGGATGCATTTAGGATTTTTTTTTTCTAGGGTTTTTCAGGGTTGGAGCTAAACTCTGCAGGAGAGTGGCCCTCCAGGATCAACATTCCCCACCCCTGCTCTAATGGCTAATATTGCCCACAATCCATTGCGCTTTGGTGAAGGATTCAGTCCAGTACTACAAACACGAATAACATGCGTAAAAAAAATTACAAACGTGGTGGATGTGTGCGACTGGCGGTTAAGTAGAGAGGCTTAGAAAAAGGGGTTTGAGTTGCTAATATTCAACAGTTAACCTGGTAAAAAAAATATTTATTTAATGTTATCTGTGTTATATTTCATCTGCAACAGCAATGTAAACTTTTATAAACATCCGTTTGGTCGTTAACTTTTAAATGCATCATTATGCAGAAAATATGAGCAGAGTTCTCGGCATGAAAGACCCGCGACTGGCAGATCAATGTGCTGCTTTTCTTTCCAGTACGGTAGGAAGTTAAATTAAATTCAATGTGGAGGATGTTAACTGTGACAAGATGATTGACAGGCCAGTTTACAGTGATAGGGTGCATGTATCTATGCGACAGAGCGTCCGTTAAAGACGCAATTGTGTGACGTGATAGTATGTCCCAAAGCTTGCCTACTCTTCTACTACACACTCAAAAGTGTGTACTTTTTCTTCACCAAAAGAGTACATACTTTAAGGGCGTAGTATAAGTAGGCACATTGAGACGCAGCATCTGTTCCAACTGCCTTGACCTAATTTTCCTGTGTTGCCTGATTAGTTTATTCTGTTCCACCTGTGTTTATTAATTATCTCGTTTGTCTCCATTCATTTAAGCCCTGTGTTCTCCTAATGCTGGGTACACACTAAAAGATTTTTCAAATCTTATAAGATCGTCAAAATGTGAGAGACCACAAACATGAGGAGAAAAAAATCCTAGATTTAACCGTTTGCTCCTAGTGCTTTGCTGTGGTGTTTTCGTGGTTCCCCCCACACATCAGGATTTCTGTTGAATATTTACGATTCGTGATCGGGGTGCCTCCAACGTTCTTCCGAGCAGATTCAATCACTCTTAACACACCTCACACCACAGGAAAATCTGATAAGATAATCTTTAGAACCACCAAGATAATTGAGACATTACCTAGGATTGTCGGGAGGGGAGAAATCGGCCCAAAATCAGCCCGATTATCTTGTGCTGTGTACCCAGCATTAGTTCCAGTGTCCTGTATTAAGTTGTAGTTTGAGCTTTGATGTTTGTGGTATTCCTTTCTCCTGGTTATTCTCTTGAGTTTAAATTGAAATTTAAAGACTTTCTATTGGATTACTCCTGCGTGGCTTCTCTCCTGCCACAACACGCTGAGAGGGCTAGGGAAATTGTGAACAACATTGTTTATAAAAAGTGACTAGAGTGAATAGAGACAAGGATGTATAGGCACACTGTTTTCATTAAAAAAGCAATAAGAACATCTGCCTATTGACATGCCTAATAGTAAAGATATATTTATGTTGAAATGTAGACTATATATATATATATATATTAGGGCTGTCAATCAATTAAAATATTTAATCGTGAGTTAACTCGTAATTAATTGCAACTTAATCGCACATTTTTATCTATTCTAAATGTACCTTAAATTAATACTTTTCAAGTTTTTAATACTCTAATCAGCATGGGCATAGACAAATATGGATGCTTTATGCAAATGTATGTTTATTATTAGTGAAACCATAGTCAATATAGAGCATGAAGACTAGACATGTTTCAAAGGTAGAAATACCAGGTTCCCATTACTTCTCTTTCTTTGCACTGAGAAATTTGCTTACACAAGCCTGTTTACATTTTCACACAATAGGGTACCTCCCTTCTTCTGAACATGCAAAATGTACATTTATTATTTATTATTACATTTGTTTGCCTCTCGGTGCCCACATACTGCATTTTGATGCGGTTAAATTCTCAATAAAACTGTTTTCAAGGATATATTTTACTGTTTCTGTTGTCAGACAACGGAATGAATATGAAATAGTGACTGAAATTCGACCTATTAAGACTAGGGGTGGGGGAAAAAATCGATACAGCATAGTATCGCGATATTTTCCGCGGTAATACTGTATCGATACACGGACGCCAAGTATCGATCTTTTATTATACTATTAGGTAGAATAATAAAAACTATTTCTTTACAGTCCACTAGATGGTGGTGTTGAGTTTTTTTCTGGTGAGGTCAGCGGGGTCACCTTCAGCATGCAGTAAGTTAGTAAAATAAAGAGGGTAGCATTGCGGAAAGTTATCAGAAAAGCCCCGTCCGCATTTTAAAATCGGATTTATGGACTTACTTCGGATTTGTAAACAAGGAGGGGATGTAAGTAGGGATGCACCGAAAATATAGGCTGCATATAATAATAATAATAAT
>NW_015508136.1:2023-6097 GCF_001515645.1 Sinocyclocheilus grahami | reverse complement strand
TTAGATTTATGGACTTACTTCTACTTCGGATTTGTAAACAAGGAGGGGATGTAAGTAGGGATGCACCGAAAATATAGGCTGCATATAATAATAATAATAATTGAACCTGCAGTGTTCAGCGCACATGTTTCACTCTCCTTGTCACTGTGCGGTTTGACGCTCCACTCAATATTCAGATCTATGAATGTGCATTCCGCTTGTGTACCGCTCATGCTCATCGGAAAAGCAAAGTCCGCTCAAATAACGCGCTGACAGGAAATTTCTATGCAGTATAGGCCTACTTGTTCCGGTTTGCAGTAGCGCTACTGTGCTGTAACATGCTGTAGGCTAGTTCAGCAGTAAATGCTGAAGAACTATTGTTCATTCTTAGTTCATTAACTAAAGTAGTTAACTAATTAACCTTATTGTAAAGTGTTACCAATATTAATATACATTCTGTCCAGTTTTATTGTGTAGCATTTTCGGTTTCTGTTTTCAGCCAAGTGCATCCAGAATTTTCGGTTTCCATTTCGGCAGAATATTGCAGAATATCGCAATATATTTAAAATCGCAATAATATTGTATCGTGACACAAGTATCGTGATCATATCGTATTGTGAGGCCTCTGGTGATTCCCACCCCTAATTAAGTCTACATAGTTCTCCCTTCCAGGATGTTAATCTGCACAAAAATCCTGATAATCGAGCCGTCATCTGATAAAATCAAATAGGCTACACATAAGATAAAGACCATAGCTGTGCTATGATTTCAATTCTAGCCTACTTGCATGTAAAATTAGAGAAACAACATAATATCTGTTTTAACTGAAAGTGCTGCTCTTCTCTGCCTCTCTCTGAACAGAGCAGATGCAGAGAGAGAGTTGTGTGTGGAGCGGAAAAGAGACCCCGTGCTCATGCAGCAGTACTGGCGAGTTTCAGAAACTAAATAAGGTTTGGGCAAACCCCAAAGATTTGTCGCTAGGTTTTTTTTATTTATTTTATAAATAAAAAAGTCACCAAGTTAGCAACACTGTGCATCTTCATTTCTCCAACTACGGGTTAGGTCACGGGTCGATCAGAAAATGTGCACTGCGTTAATCGCGCGTTAATAAACTTAGTGCCATTAAAATTAATTTGCGTTAACGTGTTATTAACGCGTTAATTTTGACAGCCCTAATATATATATATATATATACACAGTAGTCAACATTTGAAGTGGATCAAAACCTTTCATCAAAGTTGTCCTAAAACCTTCTTTTTAGGATAGCTTAATTCTTAGGACAACTTTGATGAACTTTTTAAAACTTTTATTTCAGCTACTTGCCAAGACAACATTTCTTATAGTAATTTAGTTTAACATGAGGTACTATAATAATAATAATAATAATAATAATTATTATTATTATTATTATTAATAACAATTAATACTATAATACAATACTATACAAACCAAAAAAATGTAAAATGGACAAAAAGCACAACATAACTAAAACTTTAACTGATATTAAAATAAAAATTGTAATATACACTAGTCAACATTTGAAGTGGATCAAAACCTGAAATTTGAAGTGAAACAAAACCTGAACCAAAAATGTTATGAACTTTTTTGATCCACTTCAAATGTTGACTACTGTGTATATATATATATATATATATATATATATATATACATATACATTTTCAGATTTACTTCTATATATTCAGAATTTACATTTAAATATTATGATTTGTATCTATATATTCAGACTTACAACTATATATTCAGACTTATAACTATATATTTAGGTTTACTTCTATATATTCACAATTTTACATTTATATGTTCTAATTTTATGTAATTATTTTGTGTTAGGCCCTTCATTATATATCTAGTGGGGGTGGGGGTGGTGAACTATCCCTATAAATCACACTTTTTTCTGTATATACAGTATTTTATTATAACAAATCAGTTAATTCTCATAAAATCCTGGTAACATTTTCAAAGTGAAATAATTTAAAAAAGACTCAATATGTCAGTGATTATCGCCAGAAGAATATTTATTTATCGTAATAAAATAGCTGGATTATCTACCTGTGTTGTCCATAAGAAGAGCAAATAACAGGAACAGCCTAAATGCCATTGTCGCAAACAAAGTTGTCTCTCAAACCGTTTCTGTGCGGGTCTCAGTTAGGGAAGTTAAATATGTGAGAAGTGTGACTTTGAGCCACGTAACCACATGTAGGAAAAACTTCTCTGTCATTTCCGCTAGCGCTCTAGTGCTAGCTCAAGTCAAACAGAGGACTGTAACATAAACAATATATATTACTCCTTTGAGAGCACGTGAAAAGAAATTCCCACCTAAAGAGTCACAGAATCAAAGATGGTCCAGAGCAACATAGCAAAATCAAACAAAACAAAATTATTGTACTAATTTACTTGAAAAATGAACATTTGTTTTCATTCCACATTGTTCATAGCTATTACTAAAGCATGTCAATTTAGTTTGATTGAAGGGCTGTTGTAGTTCTGATTATTTTCTCTCTTTTTAAGTCATGGGTCTTCGCTGTGTTCCAGTTCACTTTGTTAACACCTACACACTTCCTGTTAGTACACAATCAATCCATTTTCAAAACACCCCCCACTGGTTAAGGACCCCAAATGCACACAATGTGCACACAGCTTCACAATATAAGATATCCAGCACGATGTAATATGCTTATAACATGAGACACTATAAACTGTTACGTCCTAAGGATGTATTCTGTGTATAAACGTGTTTGAGTATATACATTTCACAGTATGTGTATTATTTTTGCTTTTGTGCTCTCTGGCTGCGTCCGAAACCGCCTACTCAATGAGTAGGTACTTAATTTCATTAAGTACTTACTTAACGAGCGCTAAAAAAGTAGGTACTCTACAGCCAAATCTCGTTAAGTATGAATGCGATCCAGGCAGGGCCGTTTCTAGCCAATTTGACGCCCTAGGCGAAATCCCTATTGCCCTATATAAAAAATTATTTTCAGACACCAGTTGCTTGTCACATTCAAATTGGTTGGCATAGTAACGGCACTAATTTGTGGAGATTCAGTGCATTGAGTTCCACAAATCTGAATGCATTATTTGTAAATTGACTGTTAAGATAAATATTTGATTTAAATATGTGAGGATTCAAATCGGTTGAGATGCTAAACAAATCTGGATTCAGTGAGGTGTAGGAGTTTATATGAATGCATGTCTGAGGGGAACTTACTGTCTTTAGAAAAGTTTAGATGGCATTTTTTATTTTCCTCTTGCCTCTGTATAATGCATATTAAAGTTCATAAGTGCAGCGCTGCTTTGTTTACAGCGGAAACCAAGGAAATGCTTTAAGCGCCACCTGCTGCAGAGCGTGCATCTGCGTCTCATTCAGCTCGTCTGCTGTTTCTGTTTCATGCAGATATTTTTTATGTATAGTTTAAAAAAACTGAAGTCAAATCATTCTGTTTTTGCTCCAAATTTTGAAATTATACAATGTAATTTAGATTAAAAACTGCTCATGTTGCACTTATGCAGCATCTTTGTTTGGATCAAGATTAAAACGCAGTGGTTGCCTCTAATTATAAATGGAAAGAGCACAGACAAAGCATTAGTTTGTTTATATGAAGAGATTTCTTTATTTGTGTTATTTATTTGATTTGGGGCTTGTTTTAAAATTTCAATTTAGTTTTGTTATTTACATTTACATTATATTTAAATTTTGTTATTTAGCAGATGCTTTTATCCAAAGCGACTAACAAATGAGGACAATAGAAGCAATCAAAACTAACAAAAGAGCAATAATTTACAAGTGCTATATTAGTATATTATTATAGTGTTATATTTCAGTTTCACAAAGAAACGTGCAGCATTTTGTCCAAGCAATAATAAAAGGACAAATTTTATTTATAATTTGCCTTAAATCTAATTTTGTTGAAAAAATTGTGAATCGAATCGAATCGTGAAATCAAAAGCGTGAATTGAATCGAATTGTGACTTGAGTGAATCGTTACATCCCTATTTGCTACTCGTTAACGCGTTAGCGTCCCCTTTAAGTAACGTGACGCTCTGCCCTCTATGACGCTGCTCGCATTAAGCGCT
>NW_015508136.1:0-1283 GCF_001515645.1 Sinocyclocheilus grahami | reverse complement strand
CTGCCCTTTTATTGTGATTGTAGTATAACCAATACATTTTGGGTTTATTTTAATTTTTGTATTTTTAACCCTACTAATATGACCCACAGTTTAATCCTTGAATATATTATTATTTATTACTAAAACCCAAAATCGTTATCTCTTGAATATGTTGTTACTTTATTTTATGTGCAAAATTTTTCATCCATAAGCAAAACCGGCTTAAATCTCCTGTTTTCCTCTTTTTCTTGTTGAATTTCTCTCGTTTCATCCCTCCGGCTTATAAACAACAACAACAAATGCAATGTTTTGATGCATTGATTATATGAATATTATGATTATTCAAAGATATTTAACCTTGTCATTGTGCCTGTTTTTCTGTGCATATCATGTATGCAAACCCATTATATTTATGTTTTCTGCTTTTTGTCATTATGATTATTCATTGTTAAAGATACTACCATCTTTCCCTGAGCTTGTATGTAATAAGTTCTGCAGTATTAATACAAAAAGAACATAAGAGTGACAGGTGCACAAACACCTCATAGCATCAGTAACTCCACAACACTACCTAGTACAGTCTTCCTCAGCGTTTGCAATGTTTGTAATATCTGCACAAAGGAGACGTCGATCAGCTGCTAGAAGATCTCGCCTTTGGAGAAGACTGTTAATTTTACACTCGAAAAATAATAGTATTACTACTTAGAAGTTAAGATGACCCCAGAATGCATTGCTAGCCCACCCCAACACTTATGAACAATAATAATGATAAATGCTGACCAATAATTAGCAAAATGTAATTAGTTTTGTCATATGCCATAGCTATGCATGACTACACACTAGACAAACGCAGCCAAGGTGAATACATCTACATTTTCAGTCAAGTAATGAATTAATGCACAAGTTAATGAAACAATTATATTTTATTTACTGACAACAGGAAACATGAATAAATGAGTAAAAATAAATAAAAGTAACCATGACAATAAATAAATACAAGTCATCGACATGAAACAAGGCTTTATTCAAACATTGTTCTAACAATCATGTATTTACAGACGGTGAAGCCACATCTACTGCATCTCAACACAGCTGAGAACGTTCTGCAGCTTTATTCTGATGAAGACCACTGTGTCCACCTTCAGCTGTCTCTGCCGTCCATCACGACCCTCACTGCTGCAGTCAGACTCAATCTGATCATGGATAAGAAAGGGACATCAAGGCTATTGTCTGAGTGCACAGAGAGGATGAGGAAGACTATGATGATGCTCCTGATCCACACAACCCTGAATAAAAGCAGGAGA
>NW_015508135.1:28370-29396 GCF_001515645.1 Sinocyclocheilus grahami | reverse complement strand
TATGGAAAAATAATTTAAATTAATTTGTTGTAAGGGAGTGGCATTAATGAAACTGTAAATGAATTATCTATTATACACTTAACAAATCATGCTGTATATTTTCTCAACTTCTAGAAAACGAGGGAGGTGGTGGATGTGAACACCCTTCATAGTAAACACAGCAGGATCTCACAAATAACAAGACCCAAAAAGAAAAGACCAGGTAAGTCAAATAAGTCTGCTGTCCACGTTTTATCACTCTTTATAAGCTGTGTAAGACATTTAGATTTGCAAGATCCTTCACTTTCTCTGATCTCATGGTTTCTTCTGTCTGCTTTCAGAGAATGAGCGAGAGTGGATGATATGTGAGGGATTTCAGTTCATCTTGAAACACCAGGCCAAGGCTTTGGTCAGTCTTGGGGTCTGCATGAAGTTTGAGGTTGGTAGTTTAGTTTAGCCTACTAAACCCACACAATGTTATGCATGACACAAAAAAAGTGTTGTATTTTGTTTTGACAGACAGAAGTTTTGTGGAATTTCTGGACGAGATACCTGCAGAACACACAGCAAGCTTTCACCAGAAATCCAGTGTACACTCCAAGGTTTACGGTGGTAAGTTTATTTATTTATTTTTTTTTTTAATGTTGAAAATAATAGAAAGGGCTGTACATTTTATATAGTGTAAAAATAACACCATCTTTCTGGTTTCTCTGTTTAAGTGTTATTTTTGTATTGCTTATATCCTATTATAGTATTTATTATAATATTTTGAATTAGTGTTGTTTTATATGTTCATTTTAATTTGTTTTGTGTTGTGTTTTACTGCTTTTGTCATTTTTATTATTGTTTTTTTAAATGCATGTTTAGCCATAATTTATTTGTATTTTAATTATTTAGTTCTTCAACTTGAATGTATTTATTTCAATTAGTTGTCAAGTCAACATTTCTCATTTTCATTTCAATTTTCAATATTTTATTTTTACTTCAGCTTTTTCAATCACCAAAAATGATTAACAACACTGCTCTGCTCTCTTCCTGTCTTTTTTG
>NW_015508135.1:25901-27548 GCF_001515645.1 Sinocyclocheilus grahami | reverse complement strand
CAAAGTAGTCCGTGTGACATCAGTGGTTCAACTGTAAAGTTACAACACTGACCCAGATCCGACGTAATGATATCATCATGCCGGATCTGGGTCAGCGCCGGCATCGCCACATGCTCGCGTCATGGTACTGTCGTGAACGTGCGTCCAAAGTGACCCAGTAGAGACGAAAATGTGGAATAAAGTAGTTATTTTTGTTTTCTTTGCGCAAAAAAGTATTCTCATAGCTTCGTAACTTTACAGTTGAACCACTGATGTCACACGGACTACTTTGTCGATCATCTTGGTACTTTTCTGGACCTTGAACGTGGTAGTTACCTTGCTGTCCATGGGAGGGTCAGAGAGCCGTCAGATTTCATCAAAAATATCTTAATTTGTGTTCTGAAGATGAACGAAGGTCTTACAGGTTTGGAACAACACAAGGGTGAGTAATTAATGACAGAATTTTCATTTTTGGGTGAACTAACCCTTTAAATCTAACATTTTATTTAATAAGATTTTTTTGGGGTTTATTTATTATTACTTTATAGTTATATTGATATATACAAAATTGTGTAGCCCTACAAACAATCACAGCAAAACTTCTTATTTGTCAGAAAAATTTGATTTTCCCCCAAATCATGCAGTCCACTTATAAGATTAATTAAAGGTGTAAAGTTTTTTTTTGCATAACATACACCAAAGTATCCTCCCTTATTTACATGCATTTAAATGGGGTCAAATTTGATTTGATGCTGACTTGATGCTATTTATATGCGTTTAATATGTTTTGCTTTGGATGATTTTTAGGCCCAAAATTTTGTCCTAAGCAATGTTTCTGCTTGGTGTGCAGCATTAAACATTTCTGTCAGTGTGTTTAGATGTAATATCATGATTACATGATGGCTTTTATACTGTGTATATTTTATACTGTGATATTTCATGCAGGATGGTCTCAGAGAGGTGTGTTCCTTACATGAACATTCATGAGTCATTTCCAGAGGAGCTGAGTCTGTTCGGAAAAGATGTCCAGTTCTTTAATGTTCGGGTGAGGAAGACAAATCTGGTTCGCATTTCTTCAGTCAAGAAACAATGTATTGTATTTCTAATAGCTATGACGACTTCTGGTCTTCCACAGTACCTTCCGTCCTACTCGCTGGTTCATAAAGAAGCTGTGACTCTGGCTCGGATCTTGCAATTACCCTCCTTCCCAACAGTTTCGAAGGATTGCTTTCTCCACCCGTTTCCGCTCACTGTCCGCTATCTGTTGGAGGCAAACCTCCCAAGTGGGTGTTTTTGACAGTAATGTTTGTGGCAAATGATGGCTTAAGATTTGAAATAAATTTACCCAACACATATAATCGTCTTTTTATCTGTTTGTTTGATACACTTTTGACTCCATTTATTTCTGATCTTTCCCAGATGACCTTCATGTTTGGGTCCACAAGGTTATAAGACAGGCTGCTATGGGGGACAGCTCTTTTCTGACCTTTGAACCCAGCAAGGAGAAGCCTCATCTCTTGCGCTATGACATTCAAGCAGTAGCTGTCATCATTGTCACCTTGAAGCTCCTTTTCAAGTTGAATGATCATGTGGAGTGGTACATAACTTCATAATTTGTAACTAAAGGTTTTGGAGTTATCGAAGTCCATGCAAAAAGTAAATTTTTTT
>NW_015508135.1:21720-22806 GCF_001515645.1 Sinocyclocheilus grahami | reverse complement strand
CATAGTTTACAGTTTATCACTAATATAGTTAAACCAAGAGTATAGGCCATCTGGTGTACCGTTGTTTTAGTTGTGTGCTAGTATTTGCTAGTAAACTGTTCAGTGTAAGACAATGTGCATTTATCCTTTCTTGCACTACGTTGCATATTCAGTACAGACTGGTGTGAATATTGTGAACATTTTTCCATCCTTCTGTATGAGTCGTTAGTGTGGAGGCGAGCTGTTTGCTCTTACAGTCTCAACTCATGTGACGGTGCCTCTGAGAATTTATGTAACTTAGTCAAAACGCTGAGTAATTGTGTCTCATTCCAGGACAGAAATGGTGAGAATAAAGCACCAACACTAGATGCTCTTACTTTAATTTATGATGTTAATTTATAAATGGTCATTTATTTTGTTACAGGCAGGATGCAGAAGATTCGGGCTACGCAACACAGAAAGCATGTTGCATCTCAGAGGTTAAACGCACGCCCGCCCTTTTTGGATGACCTACTTTTTGAGAACCCCACCTATCTAAGCACAAGTCATTCGGTTCAGACGCTCTGCAGCAGCACATATTGGATTGAGCCCCAAAGTTTCAACTGTTTTTAACTGTTTTTCTTCATCAGCCCAAAGCGGACAGCACATCTGCCACCCAACCCTCCTATAGCCTGTGTGTTTGCATGGCCTGTTTGGCCTCTCTCTTTCACACACACAGACACACAGACTCTGTCTCCTCTGGCTTGCAGCCTAACCCCCATACATGGCCTCACTACCCTCCCAAGATTCCACGGTCTCTGGGTTCAAACAGCTCATACCATCCATCAGGAGAAGCTCTGCTTCTTGAAAACGCAGATGATGAATCTATAGAGTCTTTGCAAGACTGTAAAATTTGGTTATTTTGGGTCTGACGATCTTTGTATTTTCTCAGCGTCATTTTAAATTTGTGTGCAAAGCAATCAAAGTTTATAAATGTTTTATAGAACTCCAAAATTGTTTATAGAATTTTATTCTTCGTTAACAAGACTTGACCTTCAACACCCCATACCAGTTAAAATCTTCATTCGTATGCAATTCAGCTCACAAGGAAGGAAGCAGAATCATGCA
>NW_015508135.1:12953-13802 GCF_001515645.1 Sinocyclocheilus grahami | reverse complement strand
GCGCCAAACCATTGCTTCCTGTCGGGTAGGTTTTGTTGGTTGAAAGTAAGTTTGGATTTGTGGCTGCGACGTAATAAAAAGGGGCACTTTAAAAACGTATTTCCCCCCAAACAGCATGGGGGATGTTGTTTTACCTAAGTAGCGTTTTATTGTGTGCTGTTTCATGTGGTATCTGTATGTGACTGAGAACTGCAGTCGGTCTCGGCTGTAAGTTAGTGGTTTCATTGGCACTACGTATCATTTTCATGAACCTTATTCTGTTCAAAACAAATGACAAACAATGCCGACTCTTTAATGTAGAGTGTATGTAGTAAATGTAAGGTCTTCCTGTGTGGGCTCTTAACTTGGAACACATTTCGTACACTTTATTTTCTTACAAAAAATGTTATTTACAAAATGTAAATGAAATACTTTGTAAAAAATAATAACGTGTTATATCATACATAGCTTTTGTATCGTATTCGCGCCTTTTTAAACCAGTTTGTATAATTGCACGTTCGGCTTTTGTGTAACACTTCGCATCCCCCAACCAACACGTTTGAATTCCCCGCGAGGCGTAACTCTCACGTGACGTCTTGGAGAATTCTGATTGGTTCGTCTGATGAAAGAGTTAAAAGGACCAAACAAAGCGGCGAAGTTGGCCCTTTTCTTATTGGCTGAGAATGAGCGCCAAGAATCGAATATAAAATAATTCTCCGGCGTCCGTCCTTCGTTTTCTTTCCTCCAGCTGGACTGTAGATCTTCAAGTCTATGCTTTCCATTGTATTTATTTGTAGCTGACTTTGTTTTAGAAGTTGATAATTAAAAAAAAAAAAAACTTTTAACTTCTCCTCATTTTCTGTTTTACCT
>NW_015508135.1:8264-9354 GCF_001515645.1 Sinocyclocheilus grahami | reverse complement strand
GTTGCCAACACTGGCTTAATCAATTCTCTTTCAGCTGCTGTGAAGCTTTATAGAGTGCCCAAACTGGAGCAGGATTACTGACGTCAACCACATTCTTTCAAAATGTCTCCCTCGGTTTTCTCATTGAGGTAGGGTGCAGAATCAAGAGAAGGCTGATTTCCATATTGTTGGTTTATAACTGATGTTGGAAGTCAGTTTGATGCAATGAGCTGGTAGTTACTGACCAGTAAAAGGTCTATTTAAAATTCACTTCAATTTTTTTCAAGGTTAATCAAGATTTAATGTTTTAGTACACTGGGTGAATGAAATGGTTCTCCATGCACACCTGTAATGAGCAACATTGCTGACATGGAAACTTCTAAAATACTCCATATATTTAAAGTAGTCATTATCTAGAGCACTCCTGGCATGAGCTGATGTCTGGTTGTTCTTCTCTAAATGCTCTCAGGACGTTGAAAACCATTTCTGCATGGGACAGCATGAACTAAGTTGTAAAAACACTCCCTAAACAGCCTAGAAAAGTTAACATTGTCTGATCTGCTTTAATATAGCTAAATTGCTCCAAATATTTGTGCTTGTCTTTGCATATGCTATCAGTTTTCGTTGGTACATTCTAAAACAAGTCTTACATCTTCCCTTATTCCGTATTTCTGTTTTGGAGTGTGGTACAACTGTCACTGAATAATCATGAACATCTGAGTCTTTCTTGTCAGATGGCCGATATGAGTGTCTGAATATGAACAGTGATTGACTCTGGGACATGTATATTATGAAGATGATTTATATGGGGTTTTCTCATTAGCATGCCTGTCAGCGGTCCATTCTGAAGAGTCCTTTGCTGACAACAGCTGCTACAGCTGACACATCACACAGTGGATCTTGTTATCAGACATATCACTGAAATAACCCAGTGTTACAACAGGTACTATGAGCCATGCACACTTGTATATAGAAACAATTACACCAAAGTGATGCATCTGTTTTTTATGAAAGTCATGTCTTGACTGTTTCTCACAAAAAAAATGTTTTGTGTGTCGTCTTTGTCTTTTTCCCCCCAAAACATTTATTTGCAATTTTTACTTTGAAGGGG
>NW_015508134.1:28881-29433 GCF_001515645.1 Sinocyclocheilus grahami | reverse complement strand
TTTAGGTCTGGACGTAAGAGGAGGCAGGTGGATTTGAAACTCATCTCCAGGAGAGGAAGAAATGCTGTAGGGACAAACTGAACCTAAAGCAGAAGAACATGAAGGATGTGTGGAGTGGGATGATGAGAAGCCTGAGAGACATTTAAGATTCTATCCTGTGCAGCGCTGCCATGCAGGATCCAGAGCCATTTGAACCCCATGAGTACAACGAGTACTTATATGAATTTTTATTTGGTACCTATTTAGACAATCAGACTCCTTCTGCATGCACATATCTCACAGCATGGATTTTTACATGGCATTAAGGAATTAATGGCAAATAGAATGTCTGGAAAGGTAAACTGATATTTCCTACTGACACAGTACTAATAACTGAAAAAATAACTGGCTTAAAACATGCGTGTGGTGCTGCTGACATAGGAGCTGGCATTCTGACATAGAACCCGGATGTGCTGCACCTTGTTTACAAGCAGAGGAATGCACACGCATGCGTCATGGTACTCTCATGAACGCACGTCGAAGACTGACACGGAAGAGAAATTGTTGAATAAA
>NW_015508134.1:24610-27431 GCF_001515645.1 Sinocyclocheilus grahami | reverse complement strand
TCATTTATTCTTATATGATTAATATGATTATGCTTACATAAAATTTAGGAAAGTATAGAAGATTAGTTTCCTAAACTACATAATATTCACGTTTATGATGATTATATAGGCATAAAGTGAGGCCGTTGTCCAGTGAGCTTTAATGAAGCTTCATAAGTGTGTTTGTGCTTTAGTACAGTGGTTTTTGTGTGTTTGCTGACACATCTACAGCATTACTGATGGTCCCTTCATAAAGCATATACCTCTATTTGTGCTAAAACACCTAAAGAAGACTTTGGCAAAGTGGAAGTCATCCTTTCATTTAGACATTTTTGCTTCCTGCAGTATTTGCGCTGAATGATAACATGTATTAGCAGGAAGAAGAGCTCAGAGGATTTTCTGAGGAAGGTTATCATCAAAGACCATTTGTTCAGATATACCACTGTACCGATAGCTGCAAGATTGAGCAATTGCTTTTGAAAGTTCCTCAAGAAAGGTCTCAGGAGGCTAGTGCTTTTCCAAATCCTCAAGGAAGAGTTTTGCTAAGAGATTATTATGAAAGGTTTGCAGCCTGTGATCAAAATGTCTGAATACAGTTTAAAAACCTGATCTGTGTTATTTTCTTGCAAAAACATGAAAATTAAGCAAGTGTATTTAAAATAAAATACATGCAATTTAAAATGTAATTTAATTCAGTTAAATGTATGAAATAGTAATAGATCTATTCATAAAATAACTAATAAATAACTGCAAGATAAGCTATAGTGTAGTTAAGTTGGGACTAGTTGCAATTCAATTTTATTAAATTAATAAATGGTAATACATCTATCGAAAACAATAAATACAGACAAACAAACTAACAAACTAACTATCTATAATGTACTCAAGACTAGATAGTTGGGGCTAGCTGCAATTTTTAATTGAACTTCTTTAAAAAATAGAAACAAACAAACAATCTAGTCTTGACTACATTGTTTATAGATAAATAAATAAATAAAAATATAATTTACTTCTATTAAATTTGAATGAATGAATGAACGAACAAATGAATCATGTAGTCAAGGATAGCAATTATTGAGAAACCTGTATTTCTCATAAAATAAAGAAAAATTATTTGCTATTTTTTTCATACAATAACTTGTAGGAAAAAAAGATAAAACTGGAATAAAATTAATTTATTTGTTTTTTCATGTCATGATGTAGAAAAACAAATCAAATTTGGTCACCTCTTGGATGTCACAATTTTATGAAATGTTCAATTTTCCCAATAGATGGAAAATCATACAGTAACATGATTACTTATTTCTCAAAATGAGATTTTATTTGCTTTGGAAAAGTACACCAATTCTTACCCAATTTGTGGAAAGTGTCAGTAAATGTTCATTATGAAAATCTTTTTTAATATGTGAGCTGAGCATTGGCACTTCTTTTCTCTGTCCTGACCACACCTCATCATTCATTTAACACTTTCACTGTTTTCATCTTCGCCTGTAGCTGTTGTACTCACTGATGTCTACATGAAGAGCTAAACGAGAGACTGTATAATTTATGCTCCATTGTGCAAATGCTTCATCCTGACAATGAAGCCATCAATGATAATCAATTGGTATTCATCTTTAGTCGCTGCTGCACAAATGTTGGTCTGATGCTAATATCATCGCTCCGAGATAAAGAGGCACTTGCGCAGGCCGATCACATTTACCAGCCAAAATATTCAACTTTCCTGAATGCATTCGACAGACATTAAAACCACATCTTATCATCGAGAGGAGGCCAGAGATCAAAGCACATGAAAAAGTTATTATTGAGTCAGAACATTAGCATCCCAAATCAACCTCAGAGATATTGAAGGTGCTGATTTGAAGGTGCCCCCCCAGCCCCCCAAAAATGCATTATACTAAATATGTAATTTTACATTAAATGAACAAATATGGTTACAAATATAGAAACCGCACTGAGGCGATCTCCGCAACAGACTTCTACCCGACAGTCAAAGTGGCATTATGTCACGAAAGTGTGGACTCCGCAAGGGTTTAAGGTGCAATTCAGACAGGGCCTGAGTTGAACTTGAGAACTGTTTCAGTCCAATTTGTGAACAAATACTTTAGTCAGTGAGTTGAATTGCAGAACCAGATCAGTCAGATTCATTTAAAAGATATGACTCAAAGAATCATGTGTTTGTTCATGAATCAGAGGTCACTACTTCTCTCATGAACGCACGTCAGTATTTTCAGTGAATAATGAGAATACTAATGTATATGCAAATATGCAAATGTTGAATTGTATGGATTGGTTTTATGACATTTTAATGATACTTCTAATGATTGACAGCCTCAGACTTTCCTTACATTTAAAATAGTGGCCATGATTAACTCATAATTAAATATTGAATCTATTGGCAATCATAAATAATACACATTTTAGTTTATAATTTGGTATAATTGGAGATATAGCTGTGGTGTATTCCAGAAAGGAGGTTCAACAAACTCTGAGTTTCCAACAAAACCCACTTTCTGGAATACACCCCTGGACGGTGTCTATATTTACACTAAACGAGCTGAATCTTTTAAAACAGAGTTCAAAGACACCTGACAACAGGTCAAACTATGAAGATGGAGCTTCTTTGAGATTCCATATGACAGCTGATGGATGTTTTCAGACAGCCTCCTGCCCTCAGGATTGCGTTATCATCTTGGCAAGGTCAGGAACCATACAGTCATAACACGACCACAGGTTGACATCAAGAATGACGAAACCTTGAGAAATTACAAGGCCAAGTTTTGATTTTCTGATCGCTTCTTCATTTCTTGTATATATATATACAGTATATTGCAATTATAGT